>NC_069074.1:37814333-38120880 GCF_025698485.1 Gossypium arboreum | reverse complement strand
CCTTTTTCTACAAGCTGACCAACACTAAGTAGATTCTGATCTATGTTAGGCATAAAAAGTACATCAGAAATCACTTTGTTACCTGACTTTGTGTTGATCACCACATTGCCCCTGCCTTTGGCTTCAATCAGATTCCCATTGCCAATCCTGATCTTTGAGGCAAAAATTCTGTCGAGCTCCTTGAACAGTCTTTCATCAGCTGCCATGGGGTGTGTGCAGCCACTATCCACTAGCCAATCACAACTGACTTTGCTCAAGGTTGCAAAACAGGAGGCTGTAAAAATATGCTCCTCTTGAGCTTGAAGATCCTCAGCAGCCTTAGCTTGCATTTGTTGCTGAGCTTGTGCCTTCCCTCTGTTTTTGCACACCCTCTCAACATGTCCCCATTGTTTGCGGCTCTGCCTTGAACATCCAGTGCGTGCCAGCAGTTCTTCTCGAAATGTGAAGTTTTCTTGCAGTGAATGCATGGTGGAAATCTATTCTTCCCTCCATCTCTCCTTGATTTCTCCCTTCTATCGACCCAAGGTTTCTTCCCCTTTTGACTAGAACCTGAACCTTCTTTGGCCTTTGCTTGGAAAGCTCCTTCAGGATGCTCTTCCTGCCTATTGGCCCTTTTTTGCTCAAGTGCATATAGGGAATTTACCAACTCAGATAGCGAGATGGATGATAAATCCCTCGAGTCCTCCAATGAAGAAATCTTTGACTCAAACTTTTCTGGAAGAGTTGTAATAACCTTTTCAACAACTCTACTCTTACTGAAATCATCACCAAAGAGCCTAATGTTGTTGACTATGGCCATTATTCTGTCAGAGTACTGCTTAATGGTCTCTAACTCTCTTATCTTCAGATTCTTAAAATCCCTCTTAAGATTGATCAGCTGCTGCTGCCTTGTCTTGACTGGCCCCATAAACTCCTCCTTTAGCTTCTCCCATGCTTGCTTTGGTGGGTCACATGCCATTATCCTAGTAAAAATCACATCGGATACTCCATTTTACAAGCAAGCCATTGCTTTATGCTTCTTGGCACACTCTTCACTATGTTGCCTCATCTGAGCAATGGTTGGATTGGCCCTCAATGGAGGTGGTTCAGCATTATTTTCGATCACACTCCACAAATCATGTGCTTGAAGGTATGTCTTCATCTTAACTACGCAAATGTGGTAGTTTTCTCCAGCAAACACAGGTGGTGGTGGTGGTGTGAAACTCATTTTTGCAGCAAACAAACAGACCAATAAAAAAAATAGCTTCTGCTTCTTTTCTCTCAAACACAACCAAGGTCCTCAAAGACTTAGGCTCTTGATACCATTTGTTGAGTTTTTCACACAGGAAGAAAAACAGATCTATTTTACCTGGGTAAAATATGAACAACTTGTTGAATTTGGAGCAACAAAGTAATATTCCAGGATAAAGTATGAAGTAAGTTTTTTATTCAAGAAAAAAACAGACAGAAGCAAAAAAAAATAAGGAATTGAGAGAACAAGAAGATGATCAATACATACATTGATTCATCAAATATGATATACATAGAGAGCTTACAACAATATTTTTAAGTTGTAGAAGTGAACAAACATTAAATTCATCCTAATGATAACCTAGGACTTGTCTAAAACTGGAAAGTACTTGACCAACTTTTATCTAGTCAAAAGGTTTCTGTCAAATTATATACAGGTCATCTGTTACACTAAAATGTACTTTACCCGGGTACAATACGTACATTTACAGTTGATATATTTTATCCGGGTAACATACATACTGCTGTTTATTGCCACCTTTAACACTCTTGCATGGCATGGAACCTTTTGACTAGATAAAAGTTGGATTTTTACTCAAAAGCCTATGTTTTTTTGGGTTATAGGCCAATGCATCATAAATACAAGGGCCTCGACAAAGACTCTGGTAAAGTTTACATTTTTAGACATGTTTTATTTAATGAACATGTTTTTCCCTTTATAGCTAGTCAATCATCTTAGTTGGCTAATGATTCCATTGAGTTTAAATCACATCCTCTCCTTTGGTTCCTTTATTTCAGTCGGTTTCTCATACTGTTCAAGTTGGTTCCTTACCACTATCAAATTAAGGAATCCAACATCATATCACTTATCCTCATACTTCTCAAGAAAATGACATTGTTGAGTGAAAACATAGACACATAGTTAAGATAGGTCTCACTTTATTATTTCAAGAAAATATTCCTTTTAGGTTATAGACTGATGCTTTTGTTAGTGCCATCTACCTTATAAATTGGCTCCCAACTAGAGTTCTTGGTAGAATTTCACCACATAAAAAACTCTATGGTAGGCAATCGAATTATGACTTCGTGCAGGTATTTGGATCTCAATGCTTTCCTTATTATCACCTATTTAAGTCCCACAAGTTGGATTTTCACTCAAAAGCCTATATTTTTTGGGTTATAGTGCAATACATCATAGATACAAGTGCCTCGGCAAAGACTCTAGTAAAGTTTATATTTCTAGACATCTTTTATTCAATGAACATGTTTTTCCCTTTATAACTAGTCAATAATCTTAGTTGGCTAATGATTCCACTGAGTTTAAGTCACCTCCTCTCCTCATGGTTCCTTTATTTTAGTCGGCTCCTCACACTATTCAATTTGGCTCCTTACGACTATCTCATCTATCGCCATCCTCTGCTTCTCACTTAGTTGATACAAGTCACTTTGACACTCTCATTAACTTACACGATCTTCAAAAAAATGGTGTAACTTCTTCTCAAGAGCCACTACCCAATCTACCTATCACTCATGATAAATCTCTTTAAGGTGTTTGTCCCAGTAGCAACCATCCAACCATTAATGTGTATCCCATGATCACTCGTAGCAAAAATAACATAAACAAGCCTAAGCTCTATTCTGCCATCCTTGACAAACATGAACTGATCAATATTCAAGAAGCTTTGGCTAATACAAAATGGAGAAAAGCTATCATGTCAGGGTATGATGCCCTTATTGCAAATAATACATGGTCATCGGTTGAATTATTACCTAATCGCAAACCAATTGGATTCAAATGGCTCTTCAAGATAAAGAAAAACCCAAACGGTATAGTGGTGAAGCATAAGTCAAGATTTTTTGGAAAAGGTTATTCACAAGTCCCTAGACATGACTTTCATGGAACTTACAACTCAATAGTAAATTTTGCTACCGTCAACATGTTTCTAGCCCTATAAGCTTTTATTGGCTGGATTCTATGATAGATGGACATTAATAATACCTTTATAAAGGGAGATTTATCCGAAGACATCTATATGGTTCAACCTCCAAGTTTTGAGTTATATCGTGATAAAGGCAAGGTCCTTGTTTGCAACCTTCACAAAGCCTTAAATGGATTGCGTCAAGCACCAAGGGATTGGTCTTACAAACTCCAGCAATTCCTTCATACCATTGACTTCACATCTTCTAAAGCTAACCCTTCATTGTTCATTCTTGAAGATGAGAAAAGTGTCACCTAAATGATTGTTCATGTCGATGATATATTGCTAACAGGAAGTTCACAAGAGGCCATTAAAAATATGGTTGCTCAACTACACAAACAGTTCTCCTTGAAAAATCTTGGTAGTCTTGAATATTTTTTTGGAATTGAAGTTCAAAAGATTGGTAATGACCTTTTTATCAACCAAAAGAAATATATCTTGGACTTACTCAAGCTGACATGATAAGTTTTCATCCTATGCCAACACCTATGGCAGTTGAAAAAATAATTAACTAAAGATGACGGTAGACACTTTATGACCCTCAACACTATAGGAGCATAATCGAGTCACTTCAATATCTCTGCCATACAAGACTCGACATATCATCACTACAGGAAAATAGGGCTTTAGCGGCGCTTTTAGTAAAACGCCACTAAAAGATAGAGCACTAGCGGCGTTTTTGGAACGCTAAAAGACAGAGCATTAGCGACGCTTTTGGTAAAACGCCGCTAAAAGACAGAGACGTAGCGGCGCTTTTGGTAAAACGCCGCTAAAAGACAGAGCATTAGCGGCGCTTTTGGTAAAACGCTGCTAAAAGACAGAGCAGTAGCGACACTTTTGGTAAAACGCCGCTAAAAGACAGAGCATTAGCGACGCTTTTGGTAAAACACCGCTAAAAGTCATATAACTCTTAAAATCTTAAACTCCTAAAATAGTAAACCCCTAAATCCTAACAAACCATAAACACTAAACTATAACCCCTAAAACCCTAAACGCTATAACAGTAGCATTTTTAGCGGTGCTAGGTTATAAACGCTGCTAATGTTAAATTATTTTGTTCAAAACTTCATCGTTTAGCTGTCTTATTTTTTACCCACACCTGATACACTTAACATTTTCTCCATTTTTCCCCAGTTCTATTTCCCCCTTCTTCCTCATCTTAAATCCCTAAAGTATTATCACCCATTCCCAAATTCGACATCCAAATCCCTAACGAATTTAATAATAATAAAAAAGTAATTTTAACAATTAAACTTAAATTCAGAAATTTGAAACATAGCAGAATTAAATTCTTATGAATAGAAATATAATGACTAAATTTTAATTTTACTGAAAAGTACAAATACTTATCTCATATTTTAGCTTTTACAGATTAAGTGGTTTAGTATTCAATTTGTTAAAGTATGTTAAGAGAATTGCTTTTTCTTTTTAAGATTTAACACTTCTATGCAAGAAGATCGTATATTTATTAAAAGTTATTAATTTAAAAGTCTATATAAAAATTAATTGTTATTTTGGTTATAATCATAAAGTTAATTGTGTTTCAATTTTTATTATAGAAAATATTTGTTAAAAATGAAAAAATTAAAATACTATTATTTAAAATAATTTTAAAGTTTTTGGGTATATGACTTATTGTTTTTAATTTATATATTAAATAAATTCTTATATAATAATAAAAGAGATAGTCTTAATTAATTTTAAAATATTGAATTAATTATCATTATAGTTTAAGATTTATGGCTTAGGGTATATGATTTAGGGTTTAAAATTTAAGAGTTACTATTTTAAGGTTTATGGATTATGGATTATGGGTTTATGGATTATGGTTTATAGTTTATGGTTTAAGAGTTGGGGTTTAAGGTTTAGGTGTTAGGGGTTAGGGGTTATGGGTTTAAGGGTTATGTTGTATGATTTAGGGTTTAGGGGATAAAAGTTAGGGGTTTAGGCTTAGATTAGTTAATTAGTATTTTTAATTTATATATTAAATAATTTCTTATATATTCGTAAAAAGATAATATTAAATTTAAGATATTAAAATTATGATTATAGTTTAATTTATTTAAGAGATAATAGATAAACTTTATATATATTTAGGATTTAACTTGAGATTTGTTAAATGATGAAATTTTATGTAATCAATTAATGCTTTTATATTTAAAAATATTTAATCTAAACAATTTGATATATAAAAATATATAAAAAATTCAAATTTTATCTAATTATTTTAAATATTACTTAAATTTTTTAAAAAAATTATTTAAAATTAATATAAAAGATATAATAATTCAATATAAAAATTATAAAAAAGTCAAACATTAGCGGCGTTTATGATAAAAACGCCGCAAAAGGCAAGCAATAGCGGCGTTTATGATAAAAATGCCGCAAAAAAGTAATTTATTTTAAATAAAACGGTGCCGTTTTGATATAATACGCGGCTAAATTTTAGTTTTGATTGAAACGACGCCGTTTTATTTCTCTCCCCCCCCCCAATTCCCTTCTTTCCCGATTCCACTTTCTTTCTCAGCCATTCTCAGCCTATACTTCTATTTCTCTCCCCCGATTCCCTTTTCTTTCTCAGCCTTTCTCAGCCTAAGCCATTTCACCCCATTGCAAACCCGAAACCCTCATTTTCCCCCAAATTATAGTTTCCCCTAAACCCTAAAATTTCCTCAAATCAAACCCATTTGCCGTCTCCCTCTCTCTTTTCGATCGACAGGTATTATAATTTTCTAATCAAACCCAAAGCTCCTTCTTTCATTTTTATTTCATTGCAGCAAGCAAGCCGTTTATTTTTTATTTCATTTCGACTTGATTTCACTACATTTTATTTTTGCAAGAAGCGAAAGATTAAGGGATTTCATTTTGAAATCAAACCCGATTGAAGGCTACCTTTGGCGAGTCCATCAAATCAAGGTACTCTCATTTACTTGTTCTTTTGAACCCTAGACTTTAGCATGCTGACATTGGTAATCTTAGATTGTTGTGCTTCTCTCTCTTTTCGGGGTTTTGGGGCTGTTTGGGGCTGTTAACAATGCTCTGTTAAAATCGATGATATGCTCACTGCAAGGCACCTTGTTTCAAGAAATCAAGCATTCAAGGGCAAGTAATATAGTTTGGTTCATCATGATTCCTTTTTCTTTCCTTTAAACACGTTTTTTCCCCTTGATTTTCATTGCTCTGCAATTTTTATTCAGTATTTTTTTTTTGGGGGGGATAAATTCTTAACGTTTTCATTATCAAAGAAATCAGTTAGCCTGCTAAAATCAAGCAGTTTCAGAAGAATATGTATAGAGTCTGCGATTCTCATTCTTTAATCCTTGATAAATGAATGCACAAAAACCATTGCTTTAGGATAATCAATAGTATATCGGTAGTTATGTTAATTTTGTCTTGGTATTGTTATATGATGCTAATAATATGTTTTTGCATTATCATTTTGAATTTTTTCCCCCAAATTTTCATGTATATAGGTTATTTTCAATTTCTCTGATAATATATATGGTATTCACATACAAATATATTTTTCTTTACTGTAAACATTAGTATTCCAATATCGGGAAAAAACATAAGCATTCAAGTATTATATATAGGATAAGCAAAATAAACATAAAAAAATCAAAATATATATGTATAGTTTTATGTAACCATTTAACTTAAAAGATCTAAGGGCACATCTGGGGGATATAATGGTCGAGCACAGCCTCCAACAGATTCACGAGCCATGATATTATTGTCTGTTAATAGTGAAAGCATTTTGAGTTTGTATTATTTATTGAGTCCATAATTTTTGTGATGCATTTATAGAATATGTACGGGTTTAATCATTAATGCTTGTGGTATTTTTACTTTTTTTACAACGCTAAAATAGAAGAGTTTAAACAATTAGTGTTTATTTGGATAAAAGAAATAAATAATAGCTTCAACCATTTCCCATTCGAAAATGAATAAAAGATTACTATATGGTTTATTGTTAATATAAGCTAGCTTTCCTCTTTGCTTGAAAGAATGAACAACCATAACAAACTATTTTCAAAGAGTGTTGTGTTATATAATAATTTATTATCTCTTGATTGATGAGCAAAGTCTTCTACTATTTGATTGCTTAATTCTATGTAATGTTTGATGTTAATTTAAATTTTTTATTTTGGTTGGAATGTATTTTGATTATGAGTTAATAATCAATTTTAGTTATTAATACTTAGATGTGTATTATTTATAAGTGTAATTGTATTTGTATTCAGTAAATATATTTATAATTTAAAAAATACTCGAACTTTTTATTTCTTAAAAAGAACAAATTTTCTCTAAAGTTGTATTCAGTAAATATATTTATAGTTTCATTTATTTACCAAGATTTTTGCTGTTACACTTATAATAACATTTGATATTTAGATATATATTTTTTAAATTTCTGAGTTAACAAGTATAGTATATTAATAATATTCTTTAAAATGATAATATATATTTGATCTGGAACTCATATATATTTGTTAATGTTGACAGTTGGTCAAGAATTCTGGGTTTACGTCTACTGCATCGCCTTCGGTAGTCTTCTGTATCATCGTCGGCAGGCCTCTGCTACATCTCCATCGGCATCCCTCTTCTACATCTCCGTCGGCATCCCTCTGTTGCTTCTCTAGTTTTCTGCCATCCAATTTGCTTAGCTTCAATCCACATTGACTTAGGTAAGGCTTTGGGCCCTCCATTGTGGTAATTGCGATGACCATAACTTTCTCCATTCTTCTTAGATACTGCAGCAGCATACATGCACTTCCTCCAATACTTGCCTCTTCTAGCAATGCTTGTTTCAATACTTGGGTGAGGTAAGAAGCATAAAACTCTGTCTAAATAGATTCATTCTTTTTATATATTGAACCCGAAGACAGATAAAACTTACCTCTTCTTTTTGCAGCTCGATGTGCCTGAACTAGTTGCTAGTCAGTGGCTTGTACCTGTAGTTATCGCAATTACAGGTTGGTGAACATCTTTTATAGACACACATATAGATGTTGATGTAAATCTTCTTTGCATTTTTGGCCTTGTATTTGATTAATATCTCTGTTGTTCTTCAAGCTTTGTACTATTCTTCAGTATATGGTGGATTCGACAAAAACGAAGGAGGCGAAGGCGATTAATGTCAGGTCGGTTAGCCAATCTATAGTTGAAGGATAAGACTTTTTTCGAAGTTAGTTTCTCTTTTCACTAATTTTCTATTTGTACTGTTATACCTTTTGAAAGTTTTGATAGCAGCAAACACCACACAAGTTTAACCTTGAAATCATATATGCAGAATTAGTAGCAAGTTTCATTACTCATATATGTTTGGGTGAATGTACCTGAGAGACCAATTTATTATTGGGAACTGATCAAATTAGTCCCTCTACAATTAAAAAGAATCAAATAAGGCTAAACTGAAATAGAGTTAATATTTATAAAGTTTTTATAGTTCTATAAATGAATTTATTTGGAATGGAACTGCAATTGGAAAAATAAATTTTCAAGACAATTTTATATAATAAATGTTAGTTTTGTTACATTTTGGACTTGATTCTTTTCAATAGTATAGGAATTAAATTGATCTATTTAATAATAGAGGACTAATTTGATGCAGTCCCTATAATATAGGGACATTTCCAATACTTTAACCTATATATTTGTGTAAAGATACGCATGCATGCATCCATACATATACATAGTGATAATATGATATGTGTCAAATCAAAGATAGATCCAAATTTTGAAACAAATAAAAGAATCAACCAAAGCGTATCCATTGTTTTCTTGTGTCTCCCTAATAAATACAAAATCAAATTAAATGAAAATTTGTGTTGTCTCATTCAAAAGCATGCCAATGGGAACTTTACCAAAAAAAAAATGAGGCATTATAAAAGAGATTGAAATTTGAGCTACACCTTTAGCTGTTCTTCTTCATCCTTACCGTTTCTGTTTCCTGGCTGGTCTGATCTCTCATTGCTCGAGCTAGAAAGGGTTTCGTTTCCTGGTTGATTCGAGCAACTTTCATTGATAGAGCCGAAACAAAGAAATTATCCAAAGGATTCATTAATTTATTTATGTATTTCATAATACATAAACAATAATATTAATTTGGTTTTTATCCTTAAATTAAATAATTTATAGCTTTTTGCTTTGGAAAATTCGTTAATGGATCATGTTTTTAATTCTTATTTAATTCTTGTTTATCCTTAGATTTTTTTTTATTTCATGGCTGTTTATTGTTTGCGGTGTAATTTAATTTGCTAGAATTACCTCTTCCATCCAATTTATAATTTCTAAGAGGTATGTATATTTAATTTGCTAAATCTTGATTTCTAGGAGATTATATTTGGTATGTATTCCATGAGCTAATTACAAGGTAATTACAATTTCAAATAGGTATGTATATTTAATTTGTCAAATCTATTTTTAACTTATTTTTAATGGATCATTAATGGATCATGTTTTTAACTTATTTCAAGTCTGTCCTTTGATTATTTTTTAATTTGCTTATCTGTTTATCCTTAGAGACTTGTTATGCTGTCTTTAATTTTTTAATTTGCTTATTCGCTTATCCTTTGGATCTCTTTGCTACTAGTTCCAATGCGTATGTTCTTCTCATTGCTACTGGTTCCAATGCGTATGTTCTTAAGTATGAATAAGTATGAATTAATTTTATTAGCATGTAGCTTGCTTGTCTATTAAAATTACAACAATAGCTGACCTTCTCTCCAACCTTTTTTTTAAATATTTTAAAGATTCAAAGTATATAGGTTGGAAACTTTGACGGGTTGCCTTATATCGAAATGTAAGATATAATGGATCCTCCTAGGTGTAACAACGCCATGTATGATGAATCTTAAAAAATTCAAAAAGACTTGAAAAAAGTTCTATCGAGATCATTTACTATTGAATATTTATTACCATGTAGCTTGCTTGTCCATTAAAATTACAACAATAGCTGACCTTCTCTCCAACCTTTTTTTAAATATTTTAAAGATTCAAAGTATATAGGTTGGAAACCTGACGGGTTGCCTTATATCGAGCTGTAAGATATAATGGATCCTCCTTAGGTGTAACAACGCCACGTATGATGAATCTTAAAAAATAACTTACATAACTCGCATAACTTACATAATTTACATAACTCACATAACGTACATAACAACTTACGGAGCTTAACTAAGACATGTAGTGTAATCTAATAATTTCCTTAAAAGCATATAGTTTAAAGTTCAAATTTCATAACTTACATAATCTACATAACTTATATAAAACATAAAAATATATCATATCAAGACTTACATAATAAACAACTTACCTGTGTAATTTATTGTCAACTTTAGAATTCAAGAACTACGAAATGGATAGGAGTTGGATGAAATTGTCAAGGGTAAGCAACGCCTATCGAAATGGAGTACAAACTTTTCTGAATTTTGCATTTCAAAATGCAAGCCAAGAGAATATGATTCTTTTCCCGTGTAAGAAGTGTGGCAACATCAATTGGCATACTCGTGAAGTTGTCTACGAACATCTAATTGTTGATGGCTTTATTCGGGGGTATAAAAAATAGATTTTCCATGGAGAGTGTACATCTAGTGGAACTTCTTCAACGATTAATACAACTTATCCTGATACTGATTACCATCAGTATGTTAGACAAGATGACATGAAAGGTATGTCGCGAGATGCATTTAATATGCACAGTCATGGTGAGCAATTGTTTCCACCTGACTTTATTGCATCTGATGATTGTAATATTGGTGGAAATGTTTTTGGCAAAACGGGAACAAGTGCACCTTATGAGGAGCCAAATGAAGAAGCGGCGAAGTTCTACAATTTACTTAATGAAATGAACGAAGAACTTTACGAGGGATCAAAATATTTGAAATTGTCCTTCTGCATTCGTTTATTTCACTTAAAATGTTTGGGAGGGTGGACTGGAAATTCTTTTACAATGCTGCTAGAGTTTCTGAGAGAGATGTTTCCTTTTACAAAAATCCCCCAATCTTGTCAAGAATAAAAGATTTGGGCCTTGGGTACGATAAAATTCATAGTTGCCCAAATGACTGCATGTTGTACTGGGGTGATCAGAAGAACCAACAGTGTTGTAATGTTTGCGGCAAGTCTCGTTGGATGAATGGGAATACAGAAGATGTGAATGCGGATGAAGGTGGGGCACAATTAAGAAAAAAGCCAGTCAAGGTTTTGCGATACTTTCCCCTAATACCAAGACTTCAAAGGCTTTTCATGCCGTCAAAGACAACCGAATCTATGAGGTGGCATAATGATCAACGAACCGATGATGGATTATTAAGACATCATGCAGATTCTTTAGCTTGGAGTTCATTTGACATGAAATTTTCAAGCTTTACAAGCGATCCTCGAAATGTGAGGCTTGAGCTAGCAGCTGACGGCTTTAATCCATTTAAAATCATGAGTACTTCGTACAGTACTTGGCCTGTGATACTTGTTCCTTACAATTTGCCTCCATGGGTTTGCATGAAGCAATCTTCGTTTATTTTATGAATGATTATTCCTGGAGAGAAAGGTCCCGAAAATGATATTGACATCTATTTGCAGCCACTTATTGAAGAGTTAAAATAATTATGGTCGGGAGTTGAGACATATGATGTATTAAGAAAAGAGAACTTTTATTTACGTGCAGCTTTATTGTGGACAATTAATGATTTCCCGACTTATGCTAATTTATCGGGTTGGAGTACTAAAGGACGTTATGCTTGTCCTTGTTGTGCTGCGCAAACTTGTTCGAAGTGGTTGTACAATGGGAAGAAGTTCTCTTACATGGGCCATCGTCGATGGTTAGATAGAAGTCATAAATGTAGATTTCAGAGGACTCTATTTGATGGTACTGAAGAGTACAGAGGAGCTCTTCAGCAGACCGTTGAATATGAAATCTTGTTTATGTTAAAAGATATCAACTTCAGTTATGGGAAGATGAATCAACCACCTAACACGCAATCAAAGAGAAGATCGAGGGATGAATCCGATGATGAATCTAATGAAGAGGATGATCCTAATGAGGCAGAATTGTGGAAAAAAAGAAGTATTTTTTTTGAGTTGCCTTATTAGGAGCATAATATTTTACGCCACAATCTTGATGTCATGCATATTGAGAAGAATGTCTGCGATAACATAATTGGGACAATTTTGAATGTCGATGGAAAATCAAAAGACAATCTTCAGAGTCGACTTGATTTAGTTGACATGAGAATTCGGCATGATCTTCATCCTCAAGTACTTCAGAATGGGAAATATCGGTTGCCGCATTCTATTTTTTCAATGTCAAAGGAAGAGAAAGAGGTGTTTTGTATGGTGTTGAAGGATATAAAGGTCCCAGATGCGTATGCGTCAAATATATCTCGATGTGTGAGTCTTAAAGATTGAAGATTATATTCATTAAAAATCACATGATTACCATATCTTGATGCAAGATTTACTCCCAGTTGCTTTACGGTGCTGAATGTCAAAAAATGTGACGTCTTGTATAATTGAACTATCCAATATAATGAAAGCTATTTGTGGAAAAGTTTTAGATGTTGAAGAACTTAAGAAAGTACAGGATTGAGCTGCTTTGACTTTATGCAATTTGGAGAAGATCTTTCCACCTTCCTTCTTCACTATTATGGTGCACTTGGTAGTCCATCTCCCTCACGAAGCAATACTTGGTGGACCGATTTTTTATCGATGGATGTATCCTATAGAAAGGTGCTAATTTATTTGTCAAGTATTTATTTATTCGCGTCTATATACATTTAGTTACAACTTTTGATAAATATTGTATATTGTGTTTAGGTTCCTAAGCAAATTGAAATCTTATTGTCGCAATAAGCGTTATCTAGAAGGATCAATTGCTGAAGGCTATTTGGCAGAGGAGTGCATGACATTCTGTTCTAGATATTTAGAAGATGTTGAAACACGATTGAATAGACCAAATAGAAATGCTGGGCTCAATGATCCTAACATGGTCGAAACTTATTTATTCCAAAGTTATGGAGAACCAATCGGCAAAGTTGAAATTACAGAATTAGATGATATATCGTGGATACAAGCACATCGATATGTACTTTTTCACCACGATTTAGTTGAATCGTTACGCAAGTAAGTTCTAAAATTTCCTCACATATTTGTCGTTTTGATTTGTTTATCTTCTAACCAATTACACTTGTTTTTAATATAGTGAGTACAAACAAATTTTGAGATCTCGTGCACACTCTCGAAGATTGCAACATCGAGAGATTAGTAAGTTATTCACGGAATTTTTTCATGAATGGTTAAGTCAAACGGTATGTAACTAAAGTTAATAAGTTACATATAATTGCGAAATTTAGTTAATTATTCAATTTACTTTCGATTCAATAGGTTTGGAGTGGAAAGGACATCAATGACGAAGTTAGATGGCTTTCCCAAGGTCCGAACAGAGTAATAAAAAGATATAGTGCCTTCCTCATCAATGGATTCAGATTTCATACAAAGTATCGTGAGAGAATGAGGAGAACTCAAAATTGTGGAGTTGTTGTTAATTCTTCAATTACAAGTTATGCTAGTGCTAGGGACAGTAATCCGGTTGAGGGTAATGTGGAGTATTACGGACTTCTTACCGACATTATTGAGTTGGATTACTATGGCAGATGGAAAGTTATCTTATTTCGGTGTGATTGGGCTGATGTTAATACTGCTCGAGGAATTAAAGAAGATCAATTTGGTTTTACAATGTTGAATTTCTCTCACTTGATTCACACCGGACAACAATTGATGGACGAGCCATATGTATTTTCCTCTCAAGTGAAACAAGTTTTTATTGAAAGATCCAACTGATGAGGGTTGGTATGTTGTACTCGAACACCCTAGAGACTTGTTTGACATGGGTAATGGAAGTAGAGATGACATCGTCGAAAGATCGAAACATTACCTTTTCCGAACAAAACTTAGATAAAAATATCCTAGTACTAGTACACAACATCAATGGGTTCGACATGATGTGGATGAAGATATTTACTGAATAATGATGTAGTAAGATTTTACGATTTTTTAATTATATGTAATATTATAATTTTAATCTTTGTCATGTTATATAATTTAACTATTTTATATGTACTACTATTGTTGTAATTTGTTACTAAAACTTTAACTATTTTATGTGTATTGCGGGAAAATGCGTAGAAGAAGATTACGAGATTTAAGTATTGTCCAGAATACTCCAAATTCGGAAGAAGGAAATAGTGAACAGCAGACAGTTGTTGGATCTTCGAATGTGCCGGAGACACTTGATGAGCCTGAAGAATTTCAAAGTAATGTTATGTTCATTTTACATGTGTTGACCTTTATTATTGAATTATTTGTCAATTTTACTATAATAATAGTATATCATTTTTCAGCTGAAAGTGGTGGGACGCGCAGAGTTCGAGGACGTACGCTTCTTAGAGATTTATGCGACTTAGATCCTGTCGAGCGTGCTAAAGTAAGTAGAAATACTCATGGTCAGCCTGTTGGATCTGAAGCTCGACTTTTAGCAGGCTATTTGGGCATTTTAGTACGAAATGCAAATATGTTGCCCATCAACTACGAATCATGGCATCACACGCCTGATAGCAACAAAAATCAGGCTCTCACTAATATTAAGGTAACAAAATGTGAATGTAATTTATAATACTTTGGTTTAAGTTTCATTTATATTTACATTCTAAACTTGTGTTTTGTTAGGAGAGATTTGCTTTAGAAGTTTCCGATGATTATATCAAGAAGGCATTGGGTAAAAGATGGAGAGACAATAAAAGCACTTTAAAGAAACAATATTTTAAGAAAGGCATAAGCCTCGAGGAAAAATTAAAAAATGTCCCGCCGGGAATGCTGAAGTATCAATGGGAAGATGCGGTTAGATTTTGGAATTCAAAGAAAGGAGAAGTATTGTGTATTTCCAAACTCTTATATATAGTGTTTACTATATACGTAATAATAATTTTATTATGTAGGACCGTGAGCGAGTTAGAACAAGCAACAGGCAAAAACAAAAATTCACGCATTACCGGCAGGTTAGAAGTTTTGCTTCAGAATGAGGCCGAGGTATTATGAATTTATTAATTCTTTCAAATATTAATAACTTTCTATTATTACATAATATTTTTACTACTATATTGTAGGAAGTCAAATCCGGACAAAAAGTTGGATGCCTTCAGCTTTTTGAGATTACGCATAGGAAGAAAGATGGATCTCCTATGACATCCGAAGATGGAGAAATTATGGTATATTTACTTAATAATATTTGATTTGTTCTAAATATTTATAATCTTTAATTATAATTGTTTAATTCAATTCATCATTAATAGTTTTAAATAATGTTAAGTTATGTTGCATTCCTTTTTATTATATATTTCGTTTCTAACTTTTTAATTGATTTTTTAGGAGAAACTAAAGGAGAACAAGGCGGAATATGAAGTGATTGCTTCATCTGATAGTTCTGTTAATCTTGAGAACATTGATAACAGAATTACCACTGAAGTTTTGGGTCTTGAAAGGTATGGTCGGGTTTGATTTCAAGGATCTGGTGTTACCCCGACCTAATATTTTGGATCCGGCTCCCAGCAATACCTGCCTTCCGGAAGTCAAGCTCAAGTTGAAGTTCAGAGGTTAAGAGACCAGATAGCTCGGATGCAAGCGAACACGGTTGAGCAAATTGCCGAGGTTCAACGAAAATATGAAAAACTCCGGCAACAACTTAGAGCGGAGGCAGCAGAGAAGGAGGTAGTGGCAGCAGCGAGAGAGGCAGAGGCACGAGCGATGGTAGCAGAGCAAAGTAAAAAGTATGATGACCTCTAGCTACAGCTTCAGCAGATGATGCAGATGTTTCAGCAATCGCAAAAGCCGCCATCTTAGACATTAGTTTTCTCATTGTAAGAATGTTTTTCACTTTATTATGTTTAACATTATTGTAAGAATATTTAAAATTATACTTTATTTATTAATTATATCATATATCTTTAGTTAAATTTGAAGTATCATTTAGAATTAATGTTTTTGGTTGTATTTTTTATGATAAATTTACTATTTTTGACTGTATTTTATACTATATTTATTGTATTTGGTTGGATTTTAATGCAGGAAGGGCTGGATATTGGTGAAAAAAAATTACAAATCTGCCAAAATTAGTGGCGTTTGTGGGAAAGTGCCGCTAAAAGCCATGACTTTTAGCGGCGCTTTTTTAGGAAACACCGCTAAAAGGCAGCACTTTTAGCGGTGCTTTTTTAACAAACGTCGCTAAAAGCCAGCACTTTTAGCGACGTTTTTTTAATAAACGCCATAAATTTTTGTGGTGTTACCTATAGCAGCGTTCTTTGTGGCGTTTTAAAAAGCGCCGCTAAAAGTTTTAGTGGCGCTTAAAAGCGCCGCTAAAGGCTAAAAAAAGCACCGCTAAAAGTCTATTTTCTTGTAGTGCATATAGTGTCATCAATATTGCACAATATGTGCACGACCCTAGAGAATCTCATTAGGCTATTGTCAAGTGAATCCTTCACTATTTGAGAGGCACTATTGATTATGGACTAGTATTCTCTTCCAGTATAGTGATGAACCTGACTGCGTACTTTGATGTCGACTAGGGAAGTGACACTAATGATCGAAGGTCCACATCTGGTCACTGTGCTTTTTTAGGAACCAAAATTGTCTCATGGAACTCTAAGAAACAAAGCTTTGTTTCTTGCTTGACTGCTAAAGCGGGGTATAGAAGCCTCACTGATACAACATCTAATATCATCTGGTTATAGTCCCTACTATCGGACTTTCGCATCAATTTGGCTGAACCACTTGATAAGTGAAAAAAGTAACATATTTTAATCCCGTTCTTAAAGTGTTTTTGGATGATTATTTATGCAAATTAGTGAATTTTATGCTCCTAATCCTTTAAATTCGTGTTTCTATACTTAGGAGAGCATTTGAGATCAAAAGGAGTGAAAAACGAGCTAAAATCAGACAAATAGAGCATATTTCAAGAGCCACATGGGATGGGCCTTCCCACATGGGCTGGACACACGGCCTTGTGCCAGACTATGTCGATTTCATGATTTGCATCCCAAACACGCGGAAAAACACAATTTTTAGGCTTTTCAGGCATTCTAAAGTCTATAAATACCAAATAGAAAAAGAGAATAGGGGCCATCAGAGAGGATTGAAGAAAACAACTCGAAGAACACCATTGAAGCCAACTCTAAAGTATATTTCCATCAAGACTGAAGACCTCCTTTTAATTTCTTTAAAGTTTTTATGAGTTTCTTTATCACTTGTGGTTATACTTGTAACAACTTGTTTTTTAATGGTATCAGAAACAATAGTTTCGGGGCCACAAATCCAATGAGTAAGTTTGTAAATATTATTATTTAATATTTATGAGTCAAATATGATTTTAAAAAGGTTTTTGATTAATTAAGTTCAAGTGGTTTTAGAAAATGAGATATTGGGACCTCGTTTCTATAAATTGAGCCGTAAATATTTATAAAAATATTTACGGAGTGTTATTAAGGCTGTATTAAAGTTTTGTTAAGAAATTTTAATGTTTCGATAGTTAATTAATTAAAAAGGACTAATTTATGAAAGATGCAAAAGTTGAATTCTATTAATTAAAACTGTCAAATGGCTAAGGAAACATAATTAAGGGGACTAAAATGGAAAATATACCATGCCATAAATTAGTGGCCGGTTGGTGACTAATTTTTGTTAATTTATGTGATATATTTTACGTTAATAAAGTAAATAATATGTAATAAATAAAGATTAAAATGTTAAAAAATAAGAAAACATAGGTTTTCTTCTCCAATTGTTTGGTTCATCACCGAACCTCCATGGAAATATATTCAAGGTTCGGCCATGGTAAAATTTATGCATGGTAAGCTATTTTTCATCCTTTTCTAATATTTTTTTATATTTTTGAGATCGTTGCAACTATGTTCAGCTAGCCCATACCTTTGATTTTGAGACTGTTAATGATTTTGAATGTTGCCATTGATGAATCTAGTGATTTTTTTATGTTAATTGATGAATTTGAGATATTAGTTGTTATTTAAAAGTATTTTGTTAAGTGATTTTTGATAAATTTATTGATTAGGGATTAAATTATTAAAATAATAAAAGTACAAGGATTTGATGTCAAATTTTTATAAATATGGGCTCTATTGAAAGCTATGAACATTCTTCTAAGCTTAAATTTGGGTAAAAATGGTTAATTTGCATGTTTTAGGCTTAGGGTAAAATGTTAAGGGCAATTTTGTAAAAATGTAAAAAATGACTAAATTGCATAAAATAAATTGTTTTGTTATCTAAATTAATGAATTGAATGAAATTATTAATTTAGATCAAGATTGTAATGACCCAAAATTCACGGGCATCGGAAAAGTACATTAACAGGCCTCTGTCTTAGTAAATCGAGTTCGAAATAATTACTAGAAATGTTTATGAGTTTAGCGATGTGCTTAATTAGGTTTAAATTAGGTGAATTTAGCTTAATTAAGAGTAATTAGGAAAAAATGACTAAATTGAATAAAGGATGAAAGTTAAATTGTAGATTAAAAGAAAATGAAGAGGACCAAAATGGGAATTATGCCATTTGTCCTAAGTGAGGCGGCATAAACATAAAAATCTGAGATTTTTATGTGTTAAAATATATATTAAATTATTATTATTAAAAGTAAAGTAAATAAAAAGGAAATAAAGGAAAGAAACAAAAGAATAAAAAGAAGGAAGGAAACATAATAGCAGGAAATGAAACAGAGAAGAAACAGGGGAGAAAGAAAGAAAGAAAAGAAAAAGGGAAAATAGGGTTTTAAAGGTTCCAAGTTAATTTGGTAAGTCAATTTAGCCCCTTTTCTTATGATTTTTGAGTTTTTAGAATCCTAGAGATAAATAGTACTTATTTAAAGTAGAAATTTTGAAAGTCATTAGATTTCTAAGTTTGGTTCATGTTGAATAAAATGATGGAATTGGGGGTTTATTTGATAGAAATTTTGATTGGAATTGAATAAAGGATTGAATCGTAAACTAAGCTATAAGTTTTGAGTTTTAGGGATTAAATGGAAATAAATTTGAAATTATGAAAATATGCTGGAAATTTAATAGTTAAGTTTGAGTTTGGACAAAATTTGAATAGAAATAAAGTATGAATTAAGATAGAAAAGTAAGTGAGTTTAGTTAGGATTAAATTGAAATCAAAGTAAATCAACATTTTGTACTAAGACTATTTTGGATAGCAGCAGTAGTCTAAGTTTGAAAAATCACCAAAAATTGTAGAAATTAAATTATAGGATGAATAAAATATGGAATTAAATCTTGTTGAGTCTAGTTTCTTATAGAAGAAACGATATAAGCAATTGAATTGTAAATTAAGAGATATAATGAATTTTGTGAGACAAGGTCAGAATAAATTCTGGTTCCCCTGTTCTAACTTTGGAAAATCACAAAAAATTGAAGAAAAATAATTAGAGCCTTAAAGTTATATGTTTAGAATCCTTGATAAGTCTAATTTCAGGAGAAATCAACAGGAATATTATCCAAGTTCTCTACTGTGATATAATTAATTTTTAGTGAAGAATGGTCGGAACTATTTGATAGCAGAACAGGGGCAACTTTAAAGAATAAGCTGTACTTATTGGCTTAACCAAAAATTCTAAAAATTTTATGGTAAGAAGATATGTGAGTCTAGTTTCAGGGAAAATTAGTGGATCTTAATTTGGAGTTTCCTAGCTCAAGATATAAATGATTTAGTAACAATGACTCAAGTAGACAGCTTTGAATGAACATATAAGTAAATAGTGGAATTATGTGTATAAAAATGGTTAAATTTGCATATTTAGGCTCATGGATTAAATTGAATTGTGTTATATTGATGATTATAAATTATTATTATTTTCGTAGTTAACAAAGAACCCAAGACATTGGCACACAAAGGAAAGGAGAAAGCTATCGAGGATTAAAACGAGAAATTCACGATTTGTATTACTATGATTCAAATTACTTTTTATTAAATATTTTATATCAATTCTATATTTAATAAGTGAATTATAAGGTAAGTATTGATATTTGAGTTGAATGAGAATTGAATTGGATGGTGAATGTGTATGTATAATTGAATTGTAAATTGATTTGAATGTGAAAATTTTAATTGAAAAGTAATCTTGGAATGGAAATGAAAGTGAATTGAGAATTGAAATACCCTTAACTAGTCGGGCTAAGTCGGATATAATTGGCATGCCATAGGATCCGGAAGTGTACGAGAATTTGCCCTTTCTTGATCGGGCACTTTATGTGTCGTATTTCAGGCACCTCGTGTGTCGTATCGGGCACCTCGTGTGTCGTTTTAGGCACTTTATGTGTCGATATCGATCAGTACTATGTACCATTTTAGGCACAATGTGCCGTCTGGTGTGTTAGGTTGAATCGTGTATCCGTCAAAGTCCGGATTTGTTAATAGGGTGAATATCTAAAATGAGAAATTTAAAATAAGTTGATTGATTATATTATTGAAATATTGAAAGAAACGAAAAAGTTGAATAGTGGATTGAAATTGAGATTGAAAATGAAAGGCATGAACTTAATGTTCATGTAGTGATTGAAATTGTTACATGTAATATGTGATGGAAACTGAAGAATAGATAAAAATTGTATCGTTATTATTAGTTAATGAAAGTTTAAAAATGAATTGATATTTGTGAAATTAGATAGTTACATGTTTGGTAATTAAAATTCTTTATTGCTATTATAATATGAATTATGGTAATACCACTGAGTACGGAATACTCAGCGTGCGGTTGTTTCCGTGCGCAGGTTAATAGGAGTCTAGTACCCCGGGCCAGCATCTGAACGATCCCGACTCCAGCAATTGAAAGTGGCATGTACTAGGTGTTGTATAAGTTATATAGATATACTTGTAAAGTTCGTTATAAGAATGGTATACCATATTTTGTTATTCGTTTGATAAAATAGTAAATATTATATTATATAATTTGGTATAAGTTGGAATGAAAAATGAATGAAGTTATTAGTTAATTTGGATTAATATTATGAATGTTTAGTTATTAAATGACTATGTTAATGAATTGGTTATGATTTAGATATATTTAGGTTTAAATTATTTTTGATTGTGCCATTGGTTTTGGATTAGTTGGTCTTTGGTTTGAATTTGCAGGGGGTTTTATGTAAAAATTAAGAAGAAATGCTGTCGAAATTTTTGTAAAAATAAAAAAAAAATCTCTGAATACCCGTACAAGTCCCGTTCGATTCCACTTTAATACTTGTGTTGGGCTTCAAAAGTCCATTATAGGGACATAATTCTTCAATTATACTATGAATGTTATAATAATTGTAAAATATCCATAAGTTGTCTGATATATCCGATAATGCCTCGTAGCCCTGTTTCGGAGACGATTTGGGGTTAGGGGGTGTTACATTTATTGGTATCAGAGCTATCAGGTTTAGCTGATTCTCGGGCTATATCGAGCTCGAAATTGAGTCTAGAAGTACATGCCACTTTTGAGTCGAAATTGAGTCAGGATTTTTGGATGCTGATCTATTTATTTGTTTTGTTTTATAGATTAAAGATGTCGGATGAAAGAATAAATGATACTGATGAAGAAATGCATACTGGAGAAGAAGAATTTTACGAGTTAGATGAAACTGAATCGGTAACACCTAGTATTAACCCGATGAGAAACCAACCTCCTAGAGCAGAAAGAAGAAATGATAGAGATGATTCTGATACAAATAGAAAAATTACCGATGCACTACAAAAAATAGTGGAAATTGTTCCTGCTATGACTTCAGTTTCAATTCAAAGACGGGCCCCATAAAGGAATTGAGAAAGTATGGTGCCAATGAATTTATGGGTCTGAAAGGAGTCGATCCATCTGAGTGAAAATTGGATGGAGTCGACTAAAAGAATTTTACGACAATTAGATTGTACCCCGAGAGTGTTTGATTTGTCTTTGTATCGTTGTTACAAGAAGAAGCTTACTTATGGTGGGAATCGGTGGTTCGACATTTACCGAGAATCGATAACTTGGGATCTATTTGAGAAAGAGTTTCAAAAGAAATATATTGGAGAAATGTACATCGAAGACAAGAAAAAGAGTTTTGACGTTACAACAGGTGACATGTCAAGAATAGACTATGAGAGGAATTCTCGAGACTCAAGAGATATGCCTCGAGTTTATTCCAACCTGAAGTCGATAGTTGTAAGAGATTTTACAGTGGTCTACGAGATGAGATCAAATTACAGTTGGTATCTCAACGACATTGAAATGGTAGACTTGATTGAGCGATCTAAAATGGAAGAACAAGTGTTGGGCTTTAATAAAAAGACTCAAAGTGTTAGACCAGCTGGGAAGCGTACGGGAACTACCAGTTGGAACCCTCAGCCGAAAAGACCAAAAGAATCTCAGGGTGGTTGGAGATTCAGTTTTAGATCAGACAGAGGTGTGAAGAAGCCAAGGAAAATAGACGACGGTATCTACTGGTAGTATACGAGGTCCACCTCGAGATGTAGACATTCCAGAATGTGGACATTATGGAAAGAGACATTTGGGTGAATGTTGGAAAGTAACCGGAGGTTGTTTTCGTTGTGGGTCGACGGAGCATTTTGTTAAAGACTGTCCGAAGAATAAAAATGATACTCCTGTCACATCACAGAAATCACTATCTACTGCTCGAGGCAGAGGTCTAGGTAGAGGTAGTTCGGTTGTTAGAGGAGGAGCTGGTAGAAGGAGCAGTGATATTATTACTCAGCAGTCTGAAGCCAGAATACCAGCTAGAGCTTATGTGGTCAAAACTCGTGAAGAAGGCGATGCCCACGATGTGGTAACAGGTATATTTTTATTGTATTCTGAGCCTGTTTATGCGTTAATTGATCCTGGATCTTCACATTCTTACATTAATTCGAATTTAGTTGAGTTGAGAAAATTAAAATCCGAAATGTCTAGAGTGTCTATTGAGGTGTCGAGTCCGTTGGGGCAAACAGTGTTAGTGAATCAGGTCTGTCTAAGATGCCCGTTGATTATACAGAATAAAACTTTTTTGGTTGACTTGTTAATTATGCCATTTGGGGACTTTGATATAATTTTGGGCATGGATTGGTTATCCGAATATGGGGTGATTTTGGAATGTTACAAAAAGAGGTTCAGTATTCAGACAGAGGATGGGGACAGAGTTGAAGTAAGTGGCATCCGTACCAGTGGTCTGACACGCATCATTTCGGTAATGAAAGCTAATAAATTGCTTCAGCAGGGTTGTTCAGCATATTTGGCATATGTTATTAATTCTGATTCAGTTGGAAGTCAGTGTAGTCAGATCAGGACTGTATGTGAGTTTTCAGATGTATTTCCTGAAGAATTTCCGGGCTTACCACCTAACAAAGAGGTTGAATTTGCTATTGAAGTGTATCCGGGTACAGCACCAATCTCTATACCTCCGTATCGAATGTCGCCCACTGAGTTGAAAGAGTTGAAGGTGTAGTTACAGGATTTACTAGATTGTGGATTTATTAGACCAAGCATTTCACCCTGGGGAGCTCCAGTGTTGTTTGTTAAAAAGAAAGATGGTTCTATGCGGTTATACATTGATTATCGACAGTTGAATAAAGTGACGATCAAGAATCGGTATCCGTTGCCTCGTATAGATGATTTTTTTGATCAACTTAAAGGAGCTTCAGTATTTTCAAAAATTGATTTGAGATCCGGTATTATCAACTAAAGGTGAAGGAAAGTGATGTGCCTAAGACTGCCTTTCGTACTCGTTATGGGCATTATGAATTTTTAGTGATGCCGTTTGGGTTGACCAATGCTCCAGCTGCTTTCATGGATTTGATGAACCGCATTTTTTAGCCGTACTTAGATCAGTTTATGGTGATTTTTATTGATGATATATTGGTATATTCGAAGACAGAGGCAGAACATGATCAGCATCTTCGAATAGTTCTACAGATTTTACGAGAGAAACAGTTGTATGGAAAGCTCAGTAAATGTGAATTCTGGTTATCAGAGGTTGTGTTTCTGGGACATGTAGTATCTACAGACGGAATTCGGGTTGATCCAAAGAAAATTGAAGCGATTGTCCAATGGAAACCACCCAAGAATGTATCAGAGGTACGTAGTTTTCTCGGTTTAGCTGGGTATTACAGGAGGTTTGTAAATGGATTCTCGAAGATAGCACTACCAATGACTAAACTACTGCAGAAGAATGTTCCTTTTATCTGGGATGATCAGTGCCAGAAGAATTTTGAGACTTTGAAGCGAATGTTGACAGAGGCACCGGTATTAACATTACCAGAGTCGGGAAAAGATTTTGTCGTGTATAGTGATGCTTCTCTGAGCGGTCTGGGCTGTGTATTGATGCAAGATGGGAAGGTCGTAGCTTATGCATCTCGACAATTAAAAACACATGAAAGTAATTACTCGACGCACGACTTGGAGTTAGCTGTAGTAATTTTTGCTTTAAAGATTTGGAGGCATTACCTATATGGTGAAAAATGCTACATTTACATGGATCACAAAAGTCTTAAATATCTTCTGTCACAGAAAGAGTTGAATTTAAGACAGAGACTGTGGATCGAACTTCTGAAAGATTTATGATTGTATTATAGATTACCACTCGGGAAAGGCGAATGTGGTAGCTGATGCATTGAGTAGAAAAGCAGTGGGGGAATTAAGGGCAATATTTGCTCGACTTAGTATTAATGATGATGGAAGCTTGCTAGCTGAATTAAGGGTTAAGCCGATGATGTTTGATCAGATTAGAGCAGCTCAGATGAAAGATGATAGATTATTGAAGAAAAGAGAAATGGTTCAAAATGGTACAACCAAGAGTTTTAGTATTGACGGGTATGATTGTTTGAGGTTTCAAAATCGAGTTTGTGTTCCAGCTACTTCTGAACTAAAAGAGTTAATTCTTCGAGAAGCACATGATAGTGCTTTTGCTTTGCACCCTGGTGGAACAAAGATGTATTGTGATTTACGAGAATTATATTGATGGCCTGGAATGAAAAGGGACATAGTTGAATATGTTAGTAAATGTTTGACATGTCAGCGAGTAAAGGCAGAACATCAAGTTCCTACTGGATTACTTCAGCCTATTAGCATTCCTGAATGGAAATGGGATCGTATTACAATGGATTTTGTTACAGGATTGCCATTGTCAGCAAGTAAAAAGAATGCTATTTGGGTAATTGTTGATCGGCTTACAAAATCAGCTCACTTTATAGCTGTTAGAATAGATTGGTCATTGTAGAAGCTTGCAGAAGTGTATATTCGAGAAATTGTTAGATTACACGGTATTCCGGTGTCAATAATCTCAGATCGAGATCCTCGGTTCACATCGAGATTTTGGAGACAGCTACATGAATCATTGGGTACTCGACTTAACTTTAGTACGGCTTTTCATCCGCAAACAGATGGACAGTCCGAACGGGTAATATAGATATTAGAAGATATGCTTCGGGCTTGTATCATTGATTTTGAATCAGGTTGGGAACATTATTTGCCATTAGCTGAATTTGTCTATAACAATAGTTTCCAATCTAGTATTCAAATGGCTCCGTATGAAGCATTATATGGTCGAAGGTGTCGATCATCGGTATGTTGGATAGAATTGAATGAAAGAAAAATGATTGGGCCAGAATTGATTCAAGAAACAGAAGAAACAATTAAGAAGATTAAAGATAGATTGAATGCAGCTTTTGATAGGCAGAAATCATATGCAGACTTGAAACGGCGAGACATTGAATATTCTGTTGGTGATAAAGTATTCCTCAAAGTATCACCTTGGAAGAAAGTTTTGAGATTTGGCCGAAAGGGTAAGTTAAGTCCACGTTTTATTGGGTCGTATGAGGTTGTGGAAAGAATTGGGCCTGTTGCCTACCGACTAGCTTTACCTCCAGAATTACAGAAAATTCATGATGTTTTTCATGTTTCGATGCTCCGGAGATATAGATCAGATCCTTCCCACATTATTCCTACTGAAAATATTCAAATTCGATCTGATTTGACTTATGAAGAAGAGCCGGTTCAGATATTAGCTCGAGAAGTAAAAGAGCTGAGAAATAAACGGGTCCCTCTAGTAAAAGTGTTATGGAGGAGTCATAGTATGGAAGAAGCGACTTGGGAACCGGAAGAAACGATGAGAGCACAATATCCTCATCTATTCTCAGGTAAATTTCGAGGACAAAATTTATTAAGGGGGGGAGAAATGTAATGACCCAAAATTCACGGGCATCGGAAAAGTACATTAACAGGCCTCCGTCTTAGTAAATCGACTTCGAAATAATTACTAGAATTATTTATGAGTTTAGCGATGTGTTTAATTAGGTTTAAATTAGGTGAATTTAGCTTAATTAAGAGTAATTAGGAAAAATGACTAAATTGAATAAAGGATGAAAGTTAAATTGTAGATTAAAAGAAAATAAAGAGGACCAAAATGGAAATTATGCCATTTGTCCTAAGTGAGTAACATAAACATAAAAATCGAGATTTTTCGTGTTAAAATATATATTAAATTATTATTATTAAAAGTAAAGTAAATAAAAAGGAAATAAAGGAAAGAAACAAAAGAATAAAAAGAAGGAAGGAAACATAATAGCAGGAAATGAAACAGAGAAGAAACAGGGGAGAAAGAAAGAAAGAAAAGAAAAAGGGAAAATAGGGTTTTAAAGGTTCCAAGTTAATTTGGTAAGTCAATTTAGCCGCTTTTCTTATGATTTTTGAGCTTTTGGAATCCTAGAGATAAATAGTACTTGTTTAAAGTAGAAATTTTGAAAGTCATTAGATTTCTAAGTTTGGTTCATGTTGAATAAAATGATGGAATTGGGGGTTTATTTGATAGAAATTTTGATTGGAATTGAATAAAGGATTAAATCGTAAACTAAGCTATAAGTTTTGAGTTTTAGGGATTAAATGGAAATAAATTCGAAATTATGAAAATACGCTGGAAAATAGTTAAGTATGAGTTTGGACAAAATTTGAATAGAAATAAAGTATGAATTAAGATAGAAAAGTAAGTGAATTTAGTTAGGATTAAATTGAAATTAAAGTAAATCAACATTTTGTACTAAGACTATTTTGGATAGCAGCAGTAGTCTAAGTTTGAAAAATTACCAAAACTTGTAGAAATTAAATTATAGGATGAATAAAATATGGAATTAAATCTTGTTGAGTCTAGTATCTTATAGAAGAAACGATATAAGCAATTGAATTGTAAATTAAGAGATATAATGAATTTTATGAGACAAGGTCAGAATAAATTCGGGCTCCCTTGTTCTGACTTTGGAAAATCATAAAAAATTAAAGAAAAATAATTAGAGGCTTAAAGTTATATTTTTAGAATCCTTAATGAGTATATTTTCAGGAGAAATCAACGGGAATATTATCCGAGTTCTGTACTGTGATATAATTAATTTTTAGTGAAGAATGGTCGGAACTATTTGACAGCAGAACAGGGGAAATTTTAAAGAATAAACTGTACTTATTGGATTAACCAAAAATTCTAAAAATTTTATAGTAAGAAGATATGTGAGTCTAGTTTCAGGGAAAATTAGTGGATCTTAATTTGGAGTTTCCTAGCTCAAGATATAAATGATTTAGTAACAATGACTCAAGTAGACAGCTTTGAATGAACATATAAGTAAATAGTGGAATTATGTGTATAAAAATGGTTAAATTTGCATATTTAGGCTCATGGATTAAATTGAATTGTGTTATATTGATGATTATAAATTATTATTATTTTCGTAGTTAACAAAGAACCCAAGACATTGGCACACAAAGGAAAGGAGAAAGCTATCGAGGATTAAAACGAGAAATTCACGGTTTGTATTATTATAATTCAAATTACTTTTTATTAAATATTTTATATCAATTCTATATTTAATAAGTGAATTATAAGGTAAGTATTGATATTTGAGTTGAATGAGAATTGAATTGGATGGTGAATGTGTATGTATAATTGAATTGTAAATTGATTTGAATGTGAAAATTTTAATTGAAAAGTAATCTTGGAATGGAAATGAAAGTGAATTGAGAATTGAAATGCCCTATTAACTAGTCGGGCTAAGTCGGATATAATTGGCATGTCATAGGATCTGGAAGTGTACAAGAATTTGCGGCTTTTCTTGATCGGGCACTTTATGTGTCGATTTCGTGCACCTCGTGTGTCGATCGTGCACCTCGTGTGTCATTTTAGGCACTTTATGTGTCAGATAATCGATCAGTACTATGTACCGTTTTAGGCACAATGTGCCCGTCTTGGTGTGTTGGGTTGAACTGTATCCGCCAAAGTCCGGATTTGTTAATAGGGTGAATATCTAAAATGAGAAATTTAAAATAAATTGATTGATTATATTATTGAAATATTGAAAGAAACGAAAAAGTTGAATAGTGGATTGAAATTGAGATTGAAAATGAAAGGCATGAACTTAATGTTCATGTAGTGATTGAAATTGTTACATGTAATATGTGATGGAAATCAAGAATAGATAAAAATTGTATCGTTATTATTAATTAATGAAAGTTTAAAATGAATTGATATTTGTGAAATTAGATAGTTACATGTTTGGTAATTAAAATTCTTTATTGCTATTATAATTTGAATTATGGTAATACCATCGAGTACGGAATACTCAAATATGTGTTGTTTCCGCTTGCAGTTAATAGGAGTCTAGTACCCGGCCAAAGATCATCGAACGATCCCGACTCCAACAATTGAAAGTGGCATGTACTAGGTGTTGTATAAGTTATATAGATATACTTGTAAAGTTGGTTATAAGAATGGTATACCATATTTTGTTATTCGTTTGATAAAATAGTAAATATTATATTATATAATTTGGTATAAGTTGGAATGAAAAATGAATGGAGTTATTAGTTAATTTGGATTAATATTATGAATGTTTAGTTATTAAATGACTATGTTAATGAATTGGTTATGATTTAGATATATTTAGGTTTAAATTGTTTTTGATTGTGCCATTGGTTTTGGATTAGTTGGTTTTTGGTTTGAATTTGCAGGGGGTTTTATGTAAAAATTAAGAAGAAATGCTGTCGAAATTTTTGTAAAAATAAAAAAATAAAAAATAAAAAAAATATCTGAATACTCGAACAAGTCCCGTTTCATTCCACTTTAATACTTGTGTTGGGCTTCGAAAGTCCATTATAGGGACATAATTCTTCAATTATACTATGAATGTTATAATAATTGTAAAATATCCATAAGTTGTCTGATATATCCGGTAATGCCTCGTAGCCCTGTTCCGGCGACGGTTTGGGGTTAGGGGGTGTTACAAATGTGACACCCCTAATGTGACCCTAGTCGGAGAGTGGTTTCGGGACCACAAAACCGAGTCACAAAAATAATTAGGTGTTATATTCTGTGCTTATTGTATGTGGAATTTGTATGTGTGAATATTTCGTGCCTTGATTTTTATTAATTAGGTGCTAATTTATAAGAAAGGACCTATGTGATAAGACTTGAAAATGTGATAGGTGAAATTTAAATGGCCAAATAATGCATGAGTTATTGACATGAGGGACTTGCATGTCAAATGGACCACTTTTAACTTAGTGGCCGGCCATCAAGATGGTGGATAGATATTATATACATTTTATGTTAGCATGATAATAGTTAATGGCCTTATGGTATGGAAGAAAAGATAATTAAAAGGAATGGAAGAGTGTTAGAAAAAAAAAGATATTCATCCTTCTTCTCCCCCCCCCTTTGCCGTACCAAAAGAAAAGAAAAAGGAGAGGAAATTGAAGATAAAGGCATTTTTGATCACCTTTAAGGAAAGAAAGGTAAGAGTGTGTTCATCTTCCTTACTTTCTTGCACAGCCGAAACAAGAGGAAAGAGGAAGGAACTTGTCTAGGGCATTCGGCTATCTTTGAGGTTAAATAAGGTAGGAGTTCATGTTATTTCTATTGATTTTTATGAGAATCTAGCTAGTAGTCAAGCTACTATTGTAACCTATATGCTAATTTAAAAGATGTTATGAACAAATGTGAAGTTTTGCTAGTTAGGATTATTCGGCCAAGTGTTTATGTGGTAGAAATTAAGTGTTAAATGAAATGAAAATGGTATTATATGGGGTATGTATATTCGCCATATAAGTAAATATGATAGGTATGATTTGTGTTTTGGAGATTTTAGGTCATTGAGTTCTTGTTGTTGTGTGTGTATGTGCATGAGTATTCGGCCATGCTATAGAATTCATGTTGCAAAATGATAAATGCTTGGTACATTCGGCCATAATGGGCATTAAGATGGTGAAGTTTGAATTAGTTAAATGTTCATATAGGTTGTCTTGATGAAAAGAGAAAGAGAAGAATTAGATATCATATTTGATGATAGTGTGGTATATAAGGGTGTTGAACTTAAATAAGTAATATTCGGCTAGCATGATGAGTATGAAATATTAAGTAGATGAGATAATTGATGGTGAAGTGGCTAATAGGGACTTTTAATGAAATCTATGCTAAGGCCGAATGTATCAAATGCTAAATGTGCTTATGTGTATATTCGGCCACCTAATTAAGCACATAGGTGGTGTTGAATTTAATCTTGCACATTCGGCCATATGGGTGTACACACTTGGGAACCAAATAGTTCAAAAGCATGGGGTAGAAGGATAAGAATTTGTCATGTGTATCCTATGAAATGAAATTTTAATGTGTGATACAAATATTTTACAAAGTAGTTGAATGGGTTGATTTAATTGTTTAAGCTCAAGATCCTAAAGGAGAGGCGTCCAACAAGGGGAAATCGAAGGTCATCGAGCAGCCGGCTTGGAATTATTTACCCAGCACAAAGTAAGTCATTAAGCATATATTTGGTATTGATTTAAATGATCATAATATATATGCAATTGTGTTTAATGAGTTGATGTGTAAATGGAAATGTATGTGTATGGAATGATGACATTGTTGAATGTATAAAGGTAGTAAAATTCGTAAAGTGTTTGGTCTCGGCACTAAGTGTGCGGGTATAAATGGACACAGTGACAAGATCGGCACTAAGTGTGCGGGTTTAAAATTTGTACAGCACTAAGTGTGCGAATTTGATTATATAGCACTAAGTGTGCGAGCTGATTATATAGCACTAAGTGTGCGGACTCACTATATGCTTTTGCATCACTATTGGCACTGAGTGTGCGACATTATCAAGTTGATCACAGACAGCGGATCGGGTAAGTACCTTGAGCTCATGGCGAATAGGCACTATGTTCATGCTCGCGGTTGGGCTTGGTAAGCTTTAAAACTATGTGATGATGGAAATTGTATGATTGTGGTGAAAATGAGTTGAAGTATAAAAATGCCTTAAATATCCTATTGATTAGTATATGAAATGTGAATGTATGAGATTGAATCGAAAGGTCTAAGGAACTATGGTATAGTTCGGTATGGATGAAACACTTAGCCTCGTTTCATTGATTCACTTTGTGATGAATTTTGCTTATGGATAATTATGAAGTGCTTATGACTTACTGAGTTATAAACTCACTCGGTGTTTTCTTGTCACCCATTTTAGGTCTCTTGGACTCGTCTCCTTTTGTGTGCTTGGAACCGTCAACGAAGTCATCACACCGGCGAGCAATCTTTGGTATTGTCTTCTTAGTCGATCTAGGAGAACATTTGGCATGTATAGGCTATTTTGTTTTGTTGAATTTTGGGTTGTAAACTTTAAGCCATGTGAAAATGGCCTATGTGGTCGGTTGAGTGGGATGCTAAAACCTATAGCCACGAGTCTTAGAAACCTAAATTTTGATAAGGTGGCCATAATTTGTGTCATGTATGATGGATGATTAGTAAGGCCAAGGAAAGATTCATGAAATTGGCATAGTCTACTGCAGTAACTGTTGCGGACAGCAGCAGTGATGTGAGATCGAAAAATCACTAAAAATAGTAGAAGTGGAATTAAATGCTAAAAAAATTATGTAATCGAAGCTTGATGGGTCTATTTTCATATGGACGAAACGAAATGACCATATGAGCTGTAATTTAAGAGATATTTAAGATTTCGTGAGACAGGGCCAGAACGGTTTCTGGATCCTCTGTTTCGACTTTGAAAATTTACCATAAATTATCCAGTAATAATTAGAAGTCATGCCTTATATGTATAGATTCCCCTTTGAGTCTAGTTTCATTAGAAACAAACGGAATGAGCATTGAAGCTCTTTACGAGAAGATATCCAGGTCGTAATGCGCAAAGGTCAGTGTAGTCGAACCCTGAAATAGGGGTGACTTTAACTAATAAACTGTACCAATTGGCCCGACCAAAAATTCTAGAAATAAATCCACGGATGGAAATATGAGTTTAAATTCGGGGAAAATTTACGGAATGGGTTTTCGAGTTCTGGAACTTGAGATATGATTTTTAAGGTGACAGTGACGCAGTTTGCCAGCTTGTCTGGAAATGTTAAAAATAGTCTGTGTGACACATGAGAGTTGGTCTGAGAACCCCTCGTGTCCGACTCCGGCGACGGTATCGGGAACGGGGTGTTACAACAAAGATCAAGTGGAAAACCGAGAAGAATGGAAAATTACCAAATAGCCCATATACTTTGACATTTCTGTAAATTTAGCCAAGTAAGTTTGTAAGGTTAGAATTTAACATCAATATGAATTGTTGAGTAGAATAACATGGTACAACTTATATATTTATTTTAATTTTTGAAAATTAATGGTAATTTGAGATAAAATATTGAATTTGATGCTCGGTTCGGATTGAACGCGGGATAGAGTACAAATGTGATTTGGTGTGTTACGAGGGTTTGGAATGAAGATGGTATTGGAGGGAGATATCAGTATATTACCCGAGAAAACTGAGGTTCAGCATTTGTGGTGAACTTTTGTGTTATACTCTTTATTTGGCGTGTTTCGGTTGGATCAGCTCTTATGAGCTTCTATTTGGCGTGTTTCGATTGGATCAGCTCTCATGAGCTTTTGTTTGGTGTGTTGTTGTTGGATCAGCCCTTATGAGTTTCTGTTTGGGGTGTTTCGGTTGGATCAACTCTTATGAGGCTTTTTTTCGTGTGTTTCAGTTGTATTAGCTCTTACGAGCTTCTATTTGGTCTGTTTAGTTGATCTAACGATGTACTCTTCTCCGTAAGTCATTATTCGAATGAAAAATCTCGGTAAGGTAATCTATTTAATGAATTTAAAATATTTTTTATTTATTGAATATTGATCTGAACATAGATTAATTCATTTGATCATAAATCTCGGTAAGGTAACTTGTTTAGTGATTTTGATGGAATTGCCATATATTTAAGCTTGAATTGAATGTTTCAATTCACCGGTTGAGATTGTGGATTATAGGAACATATATGATTAATTTTTGTGTTTATACTTTGTGCCATGCAAATGAAAGAGTAAAGAAAAATAATGAAAATTTATTTGTGAGTTGATGCACTAACATGTGTTGTGGATAATACTTAGGCTTGTGCCAAGCTTAAGATTGGATTATATCATCTTAATGGTATACATTGAAATGGTAAGTGTTCAAATGGAAATATGTTTATGTTCATGAAAAGTTCCTATAAACCAAAAGATGTAATTTCTTATGAAATGATTTATCATGTACTTGATCCCAAAAGAGTTATGTATAAATGTACTAACTTGTGTATTGATGATGACGATTAGGCTTGTATCAAGCTTGTGGTTATGGTTGATGTTTATGTTTCTCTTATGTTATACAAATGAAAAGGGTGAGAAAAGGTAATGAAATGGTAAGCTCACAATGGAAATGTAATGTGATAAGATAAAAGGATTAATGAATTAAAGGACTTATCTATATGTGAGAAATTTATTTATGTTAAAGGTGAATTTACCTATGTCATGAATAATCACAATAATTAGTGAATTGATAATGTAATTAAGCTTATGCTAAGTAAATGGAACGGAAAGTAAGTAAGTGAAATGATTCATCATTTTAAAAAAATATTGATGATTATGTAGTACGAATTATAAGATCTTATTATATTATGAATACAAAGTATATGTGAGTTGATAGTTTTATAAGTGATAAATCTTGTGGCGTTGGTAAAGCTTTACATTTTTCATCATATATATGATGAAATGTTATGTTTAATATTCATACGAGCTTACTAAGCATTCATTGCTTACGTAGTTATTTTTCTTTACTTTACAGATTATCAGAAGCTCGATTAGGTTGGAAGCCCAACCGAGAGATATAACACTATCCAGTGATTATATCATAGATTTGATATCTTGATCAAGGTTATAATGGCATGTATAGGTGAATTGTGTTTGATGAGATGTTGTTATGTTTGGCTTGTAAATATGGTAATATGGTTGGTGTGCTTTTGGCATTTGATGCCTTGATGGTTGATGTTTTTATTGACAAATTGATGCATGGGTTAAATGGCCAAAAAGGTATCTGTTGGCATGGTTGAAATGTGGTCAATTAGGTTACGTGTTGATATGGAATTTAGTTAAGGTTGTTTGGATGAAACATGATCATTTTGATGCAAATGTAAGTATGATTACTTAGTTGTGATTGAGGTGCCTAAATGGCATATTAGTTGAACGAACTTATTGTATATTGAAATGGTCTTATTATGCATATTTTGGCATGTTTTGGTGCCTTGATCATAGGTTCATTTGGCGTGTTGGTACTTGTTGAAATTGGGTGAAAGAAAAGGCTTGATTTTGGCCTATTTCTTGTCCATACGGCCTAAGACACAAGTGTGTGTCTCAGCCGTGAATGACACATGGCCAAGCGACACGGTCGTGTGTTCTCTGTAGGTTGTTAATGGTTGCTTTTTGAAATTTGTACAACCTAGCACACGGCCTGGCATAAAGGCGTGCAAGGCCATTTCGAGAGTTACAAGGCTTGGCACATGGGTGTGTGGCTTGGTCGTGTGATCCAAGTAAGTGAGTTACACGGGCACAGACATGGGCATGAACTAGTTCTCTAGATACCTAGGGAAGATGAACCCTATGATGAATTATATTATTTGATTTTTGTTTTGCGCGATAAATACTTGATTCTTGTTATCAGTTATGTGTGTTTATCTCTTGTTTTAATATTTTCTTGAATATTATTTCATGTTTAATGTGCTTAAATCAGAGGAGGAAAAGTCCTTATTTAAGAGTAGATCTAGCATAATTGAGTGGATTTGCATGCAATCCTAGAAATAGGACGACATAAATCTACCAGATTAGAGTCAAATCTAATAGGGTAATCCATAGATCGATTTAATGCGATAATAGGGGGTTAATTATAAAGAAATTTCAATTAATCAACCTAGAGTCAGTTGCTCTTACTCTCGAAAGAGATATTAGCATAATTTAAGGGTTTCTATAGATCAAGATACCAAGTGAATAAATCTTTTAATTCATATTCATAATGACAGATGAAGTCTAGGTTGATTATTTCCTGAGTATCATTCTACTTCTTGGTTATTATTCAATTATTTTCCTGATTTATTCTCTGCTGAGTTCTTTAGTTAATTAATTTAGTATATTTAGCTTAAATCAATCACTCCAATTTGTCGGTTAAATAATAGGAAAATGGTAATTACTAGTAATTTTAGTCCTCGTTGATAAAATATAGTAATTTTAGTCCTCGTGGATACGATATCTTTACTCACAGTAGCTACTTCTTGGTTATTATTCAATTATTTTCCTGATTTATTCTCTGCTGAGTTCTTTAATTAATTAATTTAGTATATTTAGCTTAAATCAATCACTCCAATTTGTCGGTTCAATAATAGGAAAATGGTAATTACTAGTAATTTTAGTCCTCGTGGATACAATATAGTAATTTTAGTCCTCGTGGATACGATATCTTTACTCACAGTAGCTATACTATTTATCGATAGGTGCACTTGCCTTTTTCATATTTTTAGTTAGTTTCGTGATACATCACCACCCAAGATCTGGTGTGACAAATTAAGCACAATTTCCATGGCTGTTACTCGTGAGTGGAAATGGGAACTCATTATGATGGATTTTGTAATGGGATTACCATTATCTCCGAGCAAGAAAAATGTTGTTTGAGTGATAGTTGATCAACTTACGGAATCGACCTATTTTATTGTAGTTTGGACTGATTGGTCACTTAAAAAACTTGCTGAAGTTTACATTTAGGAAGTTGTGAGATTGCACGGTGTCCATATGTCGATTATATCTGATAGAGATCTGTGTTTCACTTCGAGATTTTGGAAATTGTTGCATGAATCTCTTGGTACGAGATTCAATTTCAGTACAACCTTTCACCCGCAAACAGACGAACAATTTGAATGTGTTATCTAGATTTTGGAAGATATGATTCGTACTTGGGTAATCAATTTTGAATCAGGCTAGGAGCGTTATTTACCTTTGGCCGAATTCGTATACAACAATAGTTTCCAATCAAGTATTCAAATGCCTCTGTACGAAGCCTTATATGGTCATAGGTGTCGAACACCTGTTTGTTGGATGGAATTGTGTGAAAGAGAAGTTATTGGGCCGAAATTGATTTAAGAAACAAAAGATATTGTTAAGATAATCTGAGATAGATTGAAAATAGCTTTCGATAGACATATACCGTACACAAACTTGAAACATAGAGATATTGAGTTTGCTGTTGGTGACAAGGTGTTTCTAAAAGTGTCACCTTGGAAGAAAGTTATACGATTGGCAAAAAAGGGAAATTAAGTCCTCGTTTTATTAGACCGTATGAAATCATTGAAAGAGTGGGACCAGTGGCGTATCGATTGGCATTACCAGAGGAATTACAGAAAATGCATGACGTTTTCCACATTTCAATGCTTAGAAAGAATTGATCGGATTCGTCACACGTTATTTCAACAAAAGAAATTGAAATTCGACCTGACTTGTCTTATGAAGAAGATCCGGTCAAAATTTTAGCCTACAAGGTGAAAGAGTTGCGTAATAAACGTGTCCCATTAGTAAAAGTTTTATGGCGTAGTCATAGTGTCAAGGAAGCGACTTGGGAACTAGAAGAGACAATGAGATCTCAATATCCCCACCTTTTTTTAGGTAAATTTTGGAGACAAAATTTATTAAGGGGGAGAATTCTAACGAACTGATAGTCAGGGGAGTCGAAAAGTGCACTTCCAAGGGTCTGTTCTCGTAAACCGAAAAAATATTTTCGAAGTTAGTTGTGTAGTTAATTAAATTCTGGATAAGAAATTTTCGTAAAATTAGGAATTGTTAAGGTACATGGACTAAATCGTGTAAGGGCTAAAAGTTAATTTATAGATTGAAATAAATAGGAGGGACTAAATTAGCAAATATACCATTAATTAAATGTTGAGTGGTGGCCGGACATGGTTTATTAAAATTGTATGTGTAGTTATATATATATGTCATATATATTAAAGTAACTCATAATAATAATAATGATAATAAATAATAGCAATAAATAAGAAATCTATTACATGTAAACATAAAAGAAAGAAATAGCAAAAGGGAGAATGCACGGTTTTGGGGATTAGGAGTTCAAGTTCAATTTGGTTACTGCAATTAGTTCTTTTCTTGTAATTTTTACATTTTTGAAATCTAAGTACCTAGGGCTACCTGACCCATGTTGTAATTTTTAGTATTGTTCAAGATTTTAGATGTTGACATTGTTGAATAGTTTAAGTACTAGGGATTAAATAGATAGAGTTTTAAGTTAGAAATGGAAAATGACTAAATTATGGAATAAATTGTTGATTTTGAGCAATAGGTACTAAATTGAGTAAAATTCAAAATTAACGTGTTAAATTGGAAATGAATGAGCTAAATTTAGTTTAGAGTGAAATTAGTATAAAAATTTGAGTTCAATCGTAGAGGATAAAATTAGTCTTGGTTTAGGGAAAATTGAAGAATAAGCAAAAAATAGTGTGAAAATTGAAATTTAATGTGAAATTGAATTGTGTATTATTAATGTATTTTAATTGTTTTATTTCGTAGCTAACGTAGTACCGGAATCCTTGAGTAAAAAGAGGAAGGATAAAATAGATGTCGAATAGCTCGAAATTCACGGTTTATGTTTCTATAATCTAAACTAAGTTATAAATTATTGCATTTTAAATTTTTGCATATGGTAAGCATTTGAGGTGAGTACTTTTGTACTGTGAAACTGAATTGAATTTATAGTCGTTCAAATGGATTGATTTGGTATATTATGAACTTATTGAATATATGAAGATTGAATTGAATATATGTTTATATGTGATAATGTGCATATATGAGAATTGGACATTGGATATATTTGAAAGTGAAATGGAACCCTATTAACTGTTTTGGGTTAAGTCAGATATAGATGGCATGCCATAGGATAGGAAGAATTCAGAGGTTTCTTCAACGTGAATTCGATGAGGCACTGGGTGTCAATTTGCTTCAGTTTAACCGATGAGGCACTGGGTGTCAATTTGCTTCCGTTTAATTGATGAGACACTAGGTGTCAATTTATATAGCGCTGGGCCCAATTATTACTTCAAATTTATCTGATGAGGCATTGCCAAATCGGTGTATTGGTTGGATCCTTGTATCCGTCTGAGTCCAAGTTGTGTTAATCAGGGAAATTAAATAATAAGTTTATGTGATTGATATTGAAATGACAAAGATGATAAATGAATATGAGGCGGGAAAATATTGAAATGGCAAAGATGAGAAATGAATATAAGATGAGAAATGAAATATGAAATGATGAAATGAGATGTGAAACTTGAAATGAATTCAAGTATTGATCAAAGAGATGAATCATGCCATTTCATGAGTTGAAGTATTCAAATGTTATATGAAAAGCCATTGATATATGTATATATACTTGAACATGTGGTTTGATTGGGAGTGGCATGAGGAAAATCACCCACTGCAAACCCAACAACCATCTTCAAACACAATGAAAATAAAATCATTGTATCTCATATCAGTAAGCCAACTGTCTAATATGGCAGTTTCTTCATTGGTACGAAATTTGTCATTTCTGCAAAGCTTGACTATCTCCAAATGCAATGGATTACAATCTTTACAGATAAAAGAGACCCAAGGGCTTCATAAATTAGTGGTCCTCGATTGCCCCCAATTACAATCTCTTAGTTTTGAAGGTTGTTGTTTGGAGTGTTTTAGATACAGAGGCCACTTAGTTTCCTTTTGGTTTCAATTGTACTCCAAATGTAATTCTTCTGGCGGGTTTTATATACGTGACTGTGGACTACACCAGGAAGATGCCATGCTTGATCTTAGGCAAGGTCCTCTAACAGAATGGACATGGGACTTTAAGCCTTCCTTTTCTCCTTATTATTATGGTCTCTTGAATTTGGGAAGAAACGATTGTGAGTGCGCCAACAAGTATAAATGCTTCAACTCAATTTTAAGAACTATAAATGGTTTTCGATCTCTAACAATAAGCAGATAGTTTTTCGAGGTATACTGAGTAAAGAAATGTTCAGTTTCATGTTTCCAAAGTAATAACCGCAAACACATGTGTTTTTCTAAGATTTTTTATGTATTTGGAGATTTCTTCGAATGAGTGCTTTTACAAAGAAAAACCGAAGCAACATAGTTACTAACCTTTCATCTTCTTGATTTTTTTTTTAGACATCAATGTGCAAGAAATTGCCCTTTTCAAGTAGAGACCCTCTTTTCTGTTTGAGGAAACTAAAAGAACTTTGGTGGATTGATTGTTCAATGGAAAGAGAATCTATTAACGCCTTACTTTGCTTTCTAAAGCTTTTTCCTAACTTGGAAAGACTTTATATCCCCGTAAGTGTTTCCATTTTGCATATTTTATGGTATAAATAGCAATGTTATGCATACACGCATAAGTTTCAGATTGGTACACACATGTTTATTTATTCGTTTCAATTTCTTTTTATATATTCAAATGATTATACCAATACCTATATCTTAGTAAATATTTGTTGATCAAACTTGCAGATCAATCCAAAATGCTATGACATGCCTAGCACAGGAAAATTGTCAACTTTTGTCATTGTTCCTGGCAAGCTCAATGATCTAAAAACTGTCAAACTAGAAGGATTTGCAGATGAAAAAAAGGAGATTTTCATGGCAAGGCGATTATTACCTTTATTCGGAGACAATAATCCTATTATTATATCAAAATCAAAAGGGAAATATTTGAAGCATCTAGTGAAAGTAGCCAAGTTAGAGAAGAAAGGGAAGTACCCGTATAAGTTTAAAGTGGTTAAAAATGTTGATGAAAATTTTTCGGATTATGTTCATATAAACCTTTATTAGCAAGAATTGTGAATGAGTTCTATATTCTCACAGCTGGATCATTGCCACATTACAAGGGGGTTGCAACCTCTTTTGGATTTTTTCTTAAATCTGTTAAGAAAAAGGACATTTTTATGAATCTATTTAAAGGCACTCATTTATGGTTGGGAAGAACATGGTTTTCTGAACAATAATCTAATGGATCAATTTTTTTTCCCTTTATTCCCTCTATTTATATTTACATGTGTATCATTAATATGGCATCAGAGCCAGTGATTCTGACCTTCCATACCTAAAACTTAGCCTGTCATATTCCTCACTTGTTCATCATGATTGATACTATTGATGAATCTACTCCCCTCCCTCAACTTTCTGGCAAAAAGAATGGGCCTTTATTCTCCACCAAGTGTGTCAATGTCAATTGGATGAAAACAATTATCTTATCTAGAAACAACAAGTTTTGTTTACCATTCGTGGCCATAGCTTGGAGCATTTCCTTGACATTTCAAACTTTTCACCCTCAAAATTTATTGTCACGGAGTCTGGCGAATCTATCCCAAATGAAGCCTATACTCTCTTTGCTAAACAAGATTGTGCACTTGCCTCATAGATTTTGTCCACCGTGAGCCCTGATATCCTACCTCAACTTGTTGGAGCAAAAACCTCAGCTTTCGTCTGGTCCACCTTGGCTCATCTATTTTTATATCTTTCAATAACCAAGGTAATGCATCTCTATTGCAAGCTTCGCTCTCATCGCAAAGGTGCCATTTTCATGCAAGATTATCTTTCCCGGATTAAAGAAGTATGTGACACTCTCATTGCGTGTGATAGTCCTATTTCAACCATAGAACACAGTGCAACCATCTTAAATAGCTTATATAGGGACTATAACTCTTTCGTAGCTATTATCACCTCTAGACACTAACCACATATGCTCGATCGTAAGTCATCTATTCTCATGGATGTAGAGTCTCAACTTTGAAACCCTATCCACCTCCCTATGTCTATTAACACAACACAAGTTACAACTCCTTCCCATATAAACCTTGACTCCACCTTACGCCCTAGGCTCACTATCTCTGGCCCATCAGGTTTTTTTTCTCCCCTTTTCTAGTCAAGCCCACTTCTCAAGGTCCGCAACCTCTACCCACTTTGTTCCCAGACCATGTTCTCCTTATCCCAGTTGTGGCAGAAACAGAACCAGTCTTTGCTTACAGTGCTAACTTTGTGGCAGGATGGGACATTTTGTAAACCGTTGCTATTACCACTATGACCAATTATTCCCAGGCATCCAATCCTATGCTCTAAATCAACCAATAGCTTCCAACCCTACTGCAAATACCTACACCTACAGTGCTCATCCCTCACATCTTCACTCTATTCGATGGGTATTGCCTGTTTTTGCAGCATCCCATTTCTGACTTAATGAGCTCCAGCACTACTATTTCTACCCTTTTTACCTCCAATGATGCATTCAACTTTCAAGTCCCAACTTCTCTCTTTATTACAATTATTCCACTCATAGTATAGACTTGGGTCTCAAACTTTGGAGCCTCTTACCATGTCACCAACAATCTTTCCAATCTCTCTATTAATATTCTTCATACAAGATATGGTAAGGTTACTACGGGTGATGGTTTTTCTCTTCCAATTAACCATATTAGCACTTTTACTATACTTTCTTCTTCTCGGTTTTTATTGTTAAACGACTTATGACATGGGCCCATTGTTTCTCACAACTTGCTCTATGTTTCAAAGTTTTCCAAAGGCAACTTTGTTTATTTTAAATTTCATCCTGGTTATTGTCTTGTCAAGGATGAATCCACAAACGAGGTACTCTTGCATGTCATGGAACAAAATGGTTTGAACCGCTTTCTTGCTACAAAAATTACACCATTGCTACTGCAAAATACTGTTATGGATGCTTTTAGTTTTTCTTTATCTTCTTTTTCTCCTGAATTTTGGTTGTAGCATAGGCATTTTGGTCATTCTTTAGTTGAGGTACAAAATAAAGTCATGAAGCAGTGTAAAAAATCTCAGTTTGTAAGTAAACACATTCCTTTGTGTGAGGCATGCTGCATGGGGAAGAATCTTTGTCTACCTTTCACTAACTCTACTACTACCTACACCAAGCCTTTTGAGTTAGTTGAGCTCAACTTATTGGGTCCAAATCATGAATCTTCATTTAGTTATCATTATTACTTATCTTTTATTAATTCCTTTTTAAGGAATTGTTGGTTGTATTTACTGAAATTGAAAGATCAAACCATTGTTTCATTTGTCCTCTTTAAAAAACTTGTTAATAATCAATGTTCTACTCACATTGTTGTTGTTTAAACTGATTAGGGAGGTGAATTTTGAAACTTTACCTCATACTTGTCAAATTGTGGAATCCAACATCGTATCACTTGCCCTCATACTTCTCAACAAAATGTCATTGTCAAGCGAAAACATAGACATATTGTTGAGACGAGTATCACTTTATTATTTCAATAAAATCTTTCTTTCAGGTTCTAGGCTAATGCTTTTCTTAGTGCCATCTACCTTATAAATTGACTCCCAACTAGAATTCTTAGTGGAATCTCACCACAAAAAAAATAAATAAATAAAAAACTCTATGGTAGGCAACCAAACTATGACTTCCTACAAGTATTTGGATCTCAATACTTTCCTCATATTTGCATGTTTAAGTCCCACAAGTTGGATTTTTGCTCAAAACCCTATGTTTTTTAGGTTATAGCCTAATTCATTATTGATACAAGTGCCTCAACAAATATTGTGTAACACCCAAAAATTAGCCCTAGAAGTTTCAAGGGTATTTTACGATTTTTGGCCTATATGTGCTCTGAATTTTGTAAGGTTGGTAACTGATAATGTTTTCAACAATGACTATTAGGAAATTAAGTCAATTTCTGAAAATAAGTTTTAAATACCTTTAATTTTGAAAATAGGACTGATTTGTAAAAGAGTCAAAACAAAGAGTTTTTATGAAACAATTTACCCAGAATTTTAAATTCAACCTAAATCCCCTTTCTCTGATTTGTTTACATGTTAAACCATTCCCAACATTGAGTTGTCGTCCCTTCTTGTTCTCCCAACTCTCTCAATCGATTTTTAGTTCCAAATCTTAATCCCTATTGATTTCCAACATCCTTTAAACTATAAATATCCATTGGAACCTCAACACTATAGGAGCATAATCGGGTCACTTCAGTATCTCTTCCATACAAGACTCGACATATCATATAGTGTCAACAAGATTGCACAATATATGCACAACCCTAGAGAATCTCATTAGGCTACTGTCAAGCAAATCCTTCACTATTTGAGAAGCACTATTGATTATGAACTGGTATTCTCTTCTAGTACAGTGATGAACCTGGCTATGTACTCTGATGTCGACTAGGGAAGCAACGTTGATGATTAAAGGTCCACATTTGATCACTGTGTTTTTCTAGGACCCAACATTGTCTCATGGAACTCCAAGAAACAAAGGTTTGTTTCTTGCTCAACTGTTGAAGCGGAGTACAAAAGCCTTGCTGATACATCACGTAACAGCTCGTTTTTCAGTGATGTCGAAAACTGTATTTTGGGACCACAACTCTGACTTGTCAATCTGTAAATATTTAATATTTACGAATTCATTAGTGTTGTATTAAAATTTGGTTAGGAAATTTTATCATTTAGATAGTTAACTAAGTAAAAAGTACTAAATCGTAAAATTTGTAAAAGTTTGTTACTATTAGAGGAATGTGTCAAATGGCATAGTGAAGGCAAAGTAAGGGATTCAAACGATAAATATACCATTTGAAGTTATAGTGGACGGCTTTGGATGCTTAAATGCATGAAATTTGATTAATTTTTAAAGGGTGAAATGGTAAAAAAATAAATAAATAACATAAACAAAATTAAAAGAAAGTAGTCATCTCTTCATTAAGCAATTGAGAATCAATTAGCCATAGGAGAGGAGAAGCAAGTTCAGCTAAGCTTAGGGTTTCCAATTTGATAGGTAAATTTTACTCGTTTTTAGTAATTTTTATGTTTTTGAGCTTGTATTAGCTTGATCTAGTTAACCTGAGGATTAATTTGTAAAATTGTTAAATGTTATGGATTATGTCATTGATGAGTATATTCTTGAAGTTTTATAGTAAATCACTAAACTTGGTTGTTAGATAGGACTATTTTGTAAAGTAATTTTTGGTAATTTTGATGTTTAGGGACTTAAATGTGAAAGTTGTAAACTTAAATGTACTTAATGTGAAATAACTACGAATATAGATTGCAGTGAAGGCCTAGACTGCTCAGCTAAGCTTGGGTTTCATTGAAAATGGTTAATTTGCGTGTTTTGGACTTAGGGACTAAATTGCATAAAAGTAAAATGTTAGGGGTAATTTTGTTAAAATTTTTAAAAGGACTTAATAGCATAAATAAGTTAATTTTTGCTGTTGGAATTAGATAATTGAATGAAATTATTATTTTAGATCAAGAACGAGTTTAAAATTAAGAAAAAGAAAGAGTTGCGGAATAGTCCTTGTGTTTTTGTTATTTCTACAATTTAGTCTGGTAAGTTCGTTCGGTTTAATTTTAATACAATTTAAATGTATGTCATATGAATTTAATTGTAACACCCCAAACTCAGCCTAAACGTTATGGCCGAATCTGAAGATGTCACAAAGAATGGGTTTTGAAACTAGAGTTGTCTCGTCAAAGCAATCACATTATGATTCATAAATTTTACTGAAAACACCATTTAATTAATTCATTTACAAAAGCGTATTGCAACGGAAGTCTAAAAAATTGTAATATTTTGAAAATGCAACCGTGTTTTTAGGAAAACATTTGTTTGCATAAAGTCATAAAATAGTTTATTATGGCATGCAAGTTATAAACAAACCCAAAACTAACAGTTAAAAAAATCATAAAGTCTAGAGAGTCCCAGAAATTACAAACTCTCAAAACAAAACCAAAACTGTAAATAAACCATAAATTGATAAGTTTAAGCAGTTTTACAAAAGAGTGGCCACTGCTGAGTCTCTGTAGCATCGATCCGCCTAAGACTATGGATTACCTGACAGAACAGACAAACAGATGTGTACGTAAACTTAGTGTGTAACCTAGCAGAATTAAGCATGCAATACAAACTGAATCATATGCTCTGCCGTAATGTAGATCTGTAAATGATATAGAATCGTGCCTGCACCCATTTCACATATAGATACAAAGAAATGTAATCAAAATCCTACCGCCATCCTCTACACACCATCTCCTACCATCCCAACACACTATGTGGGGTTAAAGACACCCACCCATCCCTACACACCATGTTGTGCCATTACGACACGTATCAGAAATAGTGCAGCTAGGCTGCCAACAATTAGGGGAAAATAACCGTACGGAAGACTTCCTCCACAAATAGAAATCCTACCCCAATAACAAATGCAGAAATCAGATACGAATATAATAGATTTAACATGCTCATCATGTATATATATACATAATTCAAATATACGTATGACAATACAGTCAGGCATACATTCATTATCCTACTCAGATCAGTCTATCAGAAAATCATAGCATACAAATTAGGGTTTAAATAGCCCTTACCAACCCTACCGTAGGCCCACAGTTGAATAGGACGACCCGTGTAGCCCTAGGGAAAATTTTAGAAATTTGAGCCCACATGCCCATATAGGCCTATACGCCCAGATTAGCCTTGCCCGTGTGGCCCACACAGCCTAGCCCAAAAACCACATGCCCGTGTGACATGGCCGTATGGTCCCACATGCCCGTGTGGCCTACATGCCCAACTTGGCCTAGCCCGTGTGGCCCACACGGCCACACTTGAACCACCACAAAGTCATGTGCTGCGTATGACCATGCCTTTGTCGGCCACACGTCCATGTTCTCGCACACAGCTTACCACACGGGTGACCACACGCTCGTATGGCGTCGACAGTGACTAATTTTGACTTTCGTCGAATCTCATTTTTTTGTGTTTCGGGAACACACCTGTTATGGTTTGGATGCGAAAACAGTCCCTAACCATACAACACCCAAAGACACTGAACGATTTCGACTACGGTTATGCAATAGAAGAGTCTCGTTCTTTACAATTGGTTGTTTCACTTACCCTAACACACGAAGAGTCAAAAGAACAAAAAAGTTGCGACTTGAAAGAGCAGATTTTTAACAGAATAAAGAGAAAGAAAAGAATTTTTGGATGGAATGAAGTCACAAAAAAATGTCAGAAATTTTTGAAAAGGAGAAAACCCCCAAATTTTTTTTTGAAAAACCACAAATAATATCAAGTAACCACCAAATCCCCATATTACTCTCCACTAACCCACTAACACCCAACTTCTCAGAATCTAACTCCATCAAGACTCTATCAGAAAACTGAGCAAAAAGCACCCACGCTCGCGCAAGGATTCAAACTCAGGACCTCAAACACAACACACCTTACCATTCAAACCAACAGGCTTATTCTGATATGGAACTACAGACAATTAAATATAAGCCCAGTGAACAAAGATAGGGCTTAATTCTCAAAAAAAAATTGCTAAAGGTAAGGCTTGAATTTAGGACCTCAAACACACACCCAGAACACTTAACCACTGAAGTAGATACACGGTTGTGTCAAAATTGCACAGAAACAAAAATAGGAAAAATTCAGGGCGTTACAACTCTACCCCCTAAAAGAAATTTCGACCTGAAAATTTACCTGATCAGAACAGATGAGGATACTATTGATGCATCGAGTCCTCAGGTTCCCACGCGGCCTCCTCAATACTATGATTCAACCACAGAACCTTCATTAATGGTATGGAGTTCCTCCTTAGAACCTTAATATCATTATCCAGAATCTAAACCGGTTCCTCTTCAAAACTCAAATCTAGTCTAACCTCTATCTCTTCAACAAAGACAACGTGAGATGGGTCTGACTGATACTACCTCAACATCGAGACATGGAACATATCGTGGATACGGTCTAAATCCGGAGGTAACTCCAACTGATAAGTGACTGGTCCCACACATTTCTAAATCTGATATGACCCAATAAACCTTAAAACTTTCTTCTACGGAGAAACATTAAGAAACACAAAGTCCCCCACTGAGTACTCAATATCACGCCTCGTCAGGTCTGCATACGATTTGTCTATTAGAAACCGCTTTCAAACTATCCCAAATCAATCTAACCTTATTCTCGGTCTCATAAACCAACTCCAGACATAGAACTCGACTTTCACCCAACTCAATCCAAAATAGCGGAGTGTGACACTTACGACCATACAGAGCCTCCTAAGGTGTCATCTGGATGCTAGCCTAGAAACTGTTATTATAGGCGAACTCAGCTAGTAGCAGATAATCCTCCCAACTACCTCAAAAATCAATCACATAAATCCGAAGCATATCATCTAGTATCTGAATCACCCTCTCAGATTAACCATCGGTCTGAGGATGGAATGTAGTACTGAAGTCCAATCTCGAACCCAGAGCCTCGTGCAATTTCTTCCAAAACTGATATGTGAAGCGAGGATCTTTGTCAGAGATGATCGAGACAGGAACCCCATGCAGTCTTTCAATCTCAATGATATAGAGTTTTGTTAACTTCTACAAAGAGTAATCTGTTCGGGCTGGAATGAAGTAATCAGACTTGGTCAATCGATCCACGATGACCCATACAGAATCCTACTTAGTGGTTGTCAGGGGCAACCCACTAACGAAGTCCATTGTCACTCGTTCCCACTTCCACAAAGGAACCTTAACGAGCTAGAAAAAACTCGAGCACAATTGGTGCTCAGCCTTAACTTGCTAGCATGTCAGACAATAAGCAACGAACTCCGTAACCTCTCACTTCAAACCCAACCACTAGTACAATACTCAGAGATCTCGATACATCTTATTACCACAGGGATGCATAGCATAAAGGCTACTATGCGCCTCCCTCAGAATCGTCTACCTTAGATCATAGTCATTTGGCACACAGATCCAACCTCGAAAACACAAATCACCATCACTGTTAAGTCCAAAATCTGAAGTAGTGCCACTCTCAACCTGTTGAAACCGCAAACCCAGAGTCTCATTCCCTAGCTGCTCAATCCAAGTCGGCTTAACCTGCAACTCGGCTAACAGACTCCCATCATCAAACAGACTAAGGCGAGCGAACATCACCCTCAGATCAGTTATCGCTCTATGGCTTAGAGTATCGGCCACCACATTAGCCTTACCAGGGTGATACTCTATCGTGCAGTTATAATTTTTGAGAAACTCTATCCATCGTCGCTACCTAAGATTCAACTTCTTCTAAGTAGGGAGATACTTGAGGCTCTTGTGATCAGTATAGATAATAAAAATCTCACTATATAGATAGTTCCTCCAGATTTTCAATTCAAAGACCACAGTAGCCAACTCAAGATCATACGTCGGATAATTCCCTTCGTGTGTCTTAAGCTGACGGGATGTATAAGGCACAACCTTACCATCCTGTATAAGAACGCAACCTAAACCAATGTGTGATGCATCACTGTATACCACAAAATTTTCCCCAGATTCAGGCTATATCAAAACAGGAGCTTGAGTTAAAATAGACCTGAGCTTCTCAAAGCTCGATTGTTGTGCATCAGTCAAAAAAAAAAAGAAACTCTCTTGCGCAGAAGCTTAGTCAATGGAGTTACAATCAGAGAGAACCCCCAACAAACCACCGGTAATAACCCGCTAGACCCAGAAAACTACGGATTTCAGACTCGTTCTTAGGTTGTTTCCAATCAAGCACAACCTCAATCTTTCGAGGATCAACTTGTATCCTCTCAGCAGAAACCACGTGCCCTAGAAAAGTTACTTCGCACAACAAGAATTCACACTTGCTCAACTTAATGTAGAACTGCTTTTCACAGAGAATCTGAAGCACTACTCTAAGATGCTCATCTTGTTCATCATTAGCCTTAGAGTAAACTAGAATTTCATCGATGAAAACTATGACAAACTGGTCCAGATAAGGTTGAAACACTCGGTTCATCAGATCTATAAACGCAGCTGGAGCATTCGTCAGACCAAAAGGCATAACTGGGAACTCGTAATGTCCATATCGAATCCTAAATGCAGTATTATGAACATCAGCTTCCTTAACCCTCAACTGATGATATGATACCTAGATTGAAGATCAATCTTACAGAACATCGAAACTCTTCTGAACTAATCAAACAAGCTGTCAATCCTCTGAAGTGAATACTTATTCTTCACGGTCAACTTATTCAGTTATCAATAGTCGATGCACATCCTTATGGTCTTATCATTCTTCTTAACAAATAAAATCGGTGCTCCCTACGGAGACACACTAGGATGGATGAAACCGTGGTTCAAAAGTTCTTGAAGTTGAGCTTTAAGCTCTGTAAGCTCTTTCGGTGCCATATGGTAAGGAGCGATAGACACCGGAGCTGTACCAGAAGAAGCTCAATCCCAAAATCAACCTCTCGATCAGGAGGTAAACCCGGTAACTCCTCAGGAAAGACATCCAGAAAATCTCTCACAGTTCTGATATTCTTGACAGAAGAGTCCCTAGAAACAGGAATACTGATGTAGGCCAAATACGCCTCACACCCTTTTTGAACCAGTTTTTCCACCACAAGAGCAGATATCACATTGGAGAGATAATCTCAGCGCTCACCGATCATAACCACCTCCTTATCATCTTCAGTTCTCAGAACTACTCTTTTAGTTGCGCAGTCCAAACTAACTCGGTGTTGAACCAACCAATCCATGCCCAGAATTAAGTCGAACCCCCTAAACGGAAGCTCTATCAAATCTACCAGAAAAATAGTCTCTTGTACCTCTAACAAAACATCCCTATAGAGTTTACTAACCCGAACAGACTGCCCCAATGGACTCAGTACAGTAACCTCACTAGAAATGCTCTTCACAATAACCTTTAAGTTTTTAGATACGATGCTAGCTACGTAAGAATGTATGGAACTATGTCTATCAAAGCAGTATAAGGTACATAAGAAATGAAGAACGTACCGATGATAAAATCTGGAGCATCTTTGTCCTATCGACGTTGAGCAGTATAGACAAGTGCAGGCTGCCTCGCCTTAGTCTGATCAACACTTCTGCCCGGTTCTCTCTGCTCCTGACCCATACCATGACCACCTCTAACCTGTCCATAGCCCCTAGATGGCTGCTGAACTACCTTCTGCTGAAGCTTGCTTCTGACCTACCCGTTGTGGACACTCTCTAGTACGGTGCTCAAGAGACCCACACCTTAGACTAGCCCTAATCCTCCTCTAACAATCACTCAGACGGTGCCTACCACAGTCACTGCAACTAGATCCCAATAGGAGAAATAGGAACCCCCACTCTAACTGGCCCATCAGATTTGGCCTTTTTCTTAGGCATCTGAGTAGAATTTGAGGGCTCTGAATCCCTCTTATTCTTGCCTCTCTCACTGTCTCTATTTTGGCGCTTCACGCGCTTAACATCCTCGGCGATCTTCGCCTTCTCTACCAGAACAAACTCTTACTCCCTCTGTGAAGCAATCAGTACCCTCAGACTGTCTCTTAACCCATCCTCAAATCGAACATACCTCTCATACTCAGATGCCACCATACCTCGAGCGTAGCGGCTCAACCTCAGAAATTCGACCTTATACTTGACCACAGATCGAGCGAGGTTCATGAAATCATGCCTGCGAGCGTCCACATAGCTAGCCCCCATATACTTATTCTGAAATATGGTTTTAAAGAAATCCAAACTCATTCAATTAGGCTGAGTACCCTCCTCAACCGTCAACCACCATTGATAAGCCTCATCACGAAGTAGAGAAACTACACCCTTCAATTTCTACTCAGGGGTACAGTCCAAGTCATTCATGATCCTCTCCATGACCTCCAAGCAATAGTCGGCCACATTAGGGGTGATTCCAATGACACCCCTAAAGAACTCAGCACCATTAGACTGGAGTCATTCAGTTACTGACCCACAGCCCCCAGAACTAGAATGACGTCCAGTGACCCTCTCCAAAATCCTCAGCATGGCCTAGGACAGTGCATCGTCCCCAACCGAACGGCTCTAAGACCCAGTCTCAGTGGCAGGTGAAACCGGTATCTCATTCGTATCCAAACGTGGCATACTGCCCAGAGAGGAAGACTCAGTTCGAGCCTCCCTACGGCCTCTACCTCAGCCTCTAACACCGCGTCCGCAAGTTCTATGAGCGCTCATCGTCTAATTTGAGTTTCATCTACATTAAAAATTTTATGCATCAATTTCAGTATTTATTAGTAGATATTTTATGTACGATTTATCAAAAGTTCAGAAGTGTTTTTCAGTAGTTTCAGTCTCTAACTATTTCAGTATAGTTTCAGAGAATACTATCTACAGTGTTTCAGAAAAGTTTTAACTAAGTACAAAAATACTTACAGGATTGGTGCCGGAGACTTAGTGAACCACATACTTTCTTTATTTTTCAAATCATTTTAAATCCAATACTTTTAAAAATAAAATTTTGGGAACCCAAAATTCACAATCGAGTTTTGCAACCTGACTCTGATACCACTAAATGTAACACCCTAAACTCGACCTAGACGTTATGGCCGGATCTGAAGATGTCACAAAGAATGGGTTTTGAAGCCGGAGTTGTCTTGTCAAAGCAATCACATTATGATTCATAAATTTTACTGAAAACATCATTTAATTAATTCATTTACAAAAATGTATTGCAATGGAAGTCTAACAAATTGTAATATTTTAAAAAAACGAAATCGTGTTTGTAGGAAAATCTTTGTTTGCATAAAAGCCGTCATCGTCATAAAATAGTTTATCAAGGCATGCAAATTATAAACAAACCCAAAATCAACAGTTAAAAAAATCATAAAGTATAGAGATTCCTAGAAATTACAAACTCTCAAAACATAACCAAAATCGTAAATAAACCATAAATTGATAAGTTTAAACATTTTTACAAAAAAGTGGCCACCGATGAGTCTCTGCAGCACAGATCCACCTAAGATTGTGGATTACCTGACAGAACAGATGAATGTATATGATTTTATGTAAACTCAGTATGTAACCTAACAGAATTAAGCATGAAATAAAAATAGAATCATATGCTCAGTCAGAATACAGATACAGATACAGATACAAAATTGGGCTCAGGCCCATTTCAGATACAGATATAGTAAATAGAATCAAAATCCTACCCCCATTCTCTACACACCATCTCTGACTATCCCAATACACCATTTGGGGTTAAATACACCCACCCATCCCTGCACACTATGTTGTGCCATTACGACACGTATCAAAAAAAGTGCAGCCAGGCTACTAGAAATTAGATGAAAATCGTCGTACAGAACACTTTCTCCATAAATACAAATCCCACCGCAATAACAGATGCAAAAATTAGATACGGATATAACAGATTTAACATGCTGATAATGTATATATATATATATATATATATAGAATTTAGATATACGTATGACAATACAGTCAGGCATACATTCATTATCTTACTCAGATCAGTCTATCAGGATATCATAACATACAAATTAGGGTTTAAATAGCCCTTACCGACCCTACCGTAAGCCCATAGTCGAATGGGATAACTCGTGTGGCCCTAGGGAAAATTTTAGAAATATGGGCCCACATGTGCACGTAGACTTACATGCTCGTGTGGCCCGCGCACCCAGATTGGCCTTACCCGTGTGACATGCCTTTGTGGTCCCATATGCCAATGTGACATGCCTGTGTGGTCTTCCATGTCTGTGTGGCCCACATACCCAACTTGGCCAAGCCCATGTGGCCCACACAGCCACACTTTAACCACCACACGGCCATGCCTTCGTCAATCACACAGCTGTGTTCTCACACACAACTTACAACATAGGTGACCATACGTCCGTATGGCGTTGACAGTGGTTAATTTTAGCTTTCATTGAATCTCGTTTTTCTGCATTTTTGGAACACACTTATTACAATTTGGATGCTAAAACTTTCCCTAGCAACACAACACCCAAAGACACCGAATGATTTCAACTATGATTATGCAAGAGGAGAGTCTCGTTCTTCATAATTGGTTGCTTCACTTACCTCAACACACGAAGAGTCAAAAGAACGAAAAAGTCGCGACTTGGAAGAGCAGATTTTTAATAGAATAAAGAGAAAGAAAAAAGTTTTTGGATGGAATGAAGACACACAAAAAAAAGTAAAAAATTCCTAAGAAGGAGAAAACCCAAATTTTTTTTTTGAAAAACCACAAATAATATCATGTAACAACCAAATCCCCCAGATTACTCTTCACTAACCCACTAACACCCAACTTCTCAGAATCCAACTCCATCAAGACTATATCAGGAAACTGAGCAAAAAGAATAGCACCCACGCTCGCACAAGTATTCGAACACAGGACCTCCAACACAAGACACCCTTACCACTCGAACCAGCAGGGTCATTCTAATATAGAACTACAGACAATTTAATATAAGCCCAATAAACAAAGATAGGGCTTACTTCCAAAACTAACAAAAAGTGCTAAAGGTAAAGCTTGAACTTAGGACCTTACACACACACCTAGAACACTTAACCACTGAAGTAGATACACAGTTGTGTCAAAATTGCACAAAAACAAAAATAGGAAAAATTCAGGGCGTTACATTAATTTTTGAGTGTTGAATAATATATTAATGCTTTTAACTGAATACTAATGAAATATCCTGAGCCAGATGAATGCAGGATAGAGAACGATTGGCATGCCAATAGGTTATTTTGTGCACGATACGGAATTTGTGAGATGTGATGATGATTCCTATATATCTCTTGTATACTAAATATACCGAGGTCCTGCATTTTTGGCAGACTATCATGTTATATTAAAGTGTTTTCTGGTGTGTTATCAGGGGAGGACGTTAGCCTATGGGCTAGGCACTTATTGTCGAGGTGTGTTATCAGTTGGATTAGCTCGTATGAGCATTTAGCGTGTTCTCGGATGGTTCCCCGTGAACTTATATCAGTATAAGGTTCATCGGAAATGTTTTAGTGATGCTCAAATGTTATTGAAATGTAGAAAGTTGATTTATATTTTGTTTGAGCATCGACTCACCTATTTTGACTGTGTTTGATAGGAAGTTTTGATTATTGAACTTGTACTTAGAATTATTTTGTTTAATTCAGTAAGCTTTATCATTTTATCATACAAAATAATTAACTGTTATGAAAGCTTACTCGTGTTCTTGTCTCTTTTTTAGTAGATTACTGTTTTGTGAAAATCAGGAGATCGGATCAACTTAAAGAAATCACACTATTCGAAGGTTCTTTTGGTAGATTTTGAATAGATTTTGGCTTTTATGGCATCTAATAAAAGGATTTAAGTTTGATTATAAAGATGCATAATTGCTTATATTGAATAACTTATTATCGTTTTGGTCTTGATGTGGTTTACAACTTCTTAATATATATGTATGCATGATTCCAATTTAGACACAAGTGGATGTAGTTGTGTGAGTCAATTAGAAGCTTAGTTATCTTAATGTATGCTAGATGATATTAAGTGTTCATAGCTTGGAAGTCTAACTAAGGTAATGAAATGTTAAGTGATTGAGTTGTGGTGTCCTTGATGACTTGTTGGTTAGATATTTGGTTAATTGATTCGGCATGTTTTGGATGTTCATGAATGTGTTTTGAGGCCTTATGATCATGTGTTAGTAAGTTAGTTTAGGTACTTAAGCATTTGGAGTGTAAATGGCATGTTTTGGGTCATTTTTGGGCATACACAGCCTAGGGCACAGGCTACCACACGGTCGTGTGTCACACATGGGAAAAACCACACGAGCGTGTGCCTCTAGCGTGTTAGGTGTAAGGTTCACACAAGCGGGCCCATGGCCTGAGACACGGCCCATGCACACAGACGTGTGAGGTAGTGCACGGGAGTACGGAATAGCCATAAGGTCATGCCTTGAGCCACACGGTTTGGACTTAGTCACACGGCTTGGACACACAGTCGTTTGACCCCTGTTGTGAAAATTTTCAGATTTTTCCTAAACTTTTTGATTTGTTTCGAATTGGTCTCTGATTATTTCTAAACTATTTTTAAGGCCTCGTAGGCTTGATTTAAGGCACATAAGTGTATGTTTTATTGCAATATAAATGATATATGAATGTCGGTAAATAAAGTGCAAAATTTTATGTTATTTAATATTGCTTGTTCAAAATTGTACAATAATACTCTGTATCCCTACTCTTGTGACGGAGACGAGTTAGGGTTGTTATACATCATCTGATATGATCTGGTTATAGTCCTTGCTATCAAACTTTCGCATCAATTTGGCTGAACCACCCAAGAACTGGTGTGACAACTCAAGCACAGTTTTCGTGGCTGTTAATCTTGTTCTTCATTCAAAAAAATCAAGCATGTTGATTTGGATCTTCATTTGTATGTGAAAAGCTGTTCAGCAATCAACTACATGTCGGATATTTTCCTACCAAGCACCAAGTAGCATATATTTTTACAAAGCCTCTCCTATTCAAGTTATTCCAAGATTTACGAGACAAATTGTGTTGTCTCTTACAATGATGCATTTTCTTTTATGAACAAAAGGCCAAAAAAACATGGTGAATATTAGTAAGAATTGTGAATAAGCTGTATATTCTCACAGCTAGACCATTTCCATGTTACAAGGTGCTTGCAACCTCTTTTGAATTTATTCTCAAATCTATTAAAAAATATATTTTTATGAATATATTTAAAGGCACTAATTTATTGTTGTAAAGAACACGGTTTTCTGAATAATAATCTAATGGGTCAGCTATTTTTCTTTTTGCCTTAATTTCATCTATTTATCTTTACCAGTGTACCATTAATAACCTTTAATTCAATAGCTCAGCTCAATTTAAAGCAATAGTAGCTTGTTAGGCTCTGACTTTTAAGACGGAGTTGGGTTTATGAAAGATTGAGTTGTTAAAAGCTGACAAAATAGTAAGGAGGATTTATCAAGCATTGGGATGATTATGAAATGAGCAAAAAGAGAAATATTTGGCTTGTGGAGGAATAGATTTAGATAGAGAAATGCTCTATGTTTTTAGAAACCATTGTTACTTTTGAGTATGTTTCCTAATAATTTTAATGAATTGAATTTTCATGTAAAATAATATTATTATTTTAATTAAAATCAAAAGATATGATGAGTAAAAAGCATGCAACAATGGCTTATTTAACTACAATATAAGAACAATTGCTTGTTGAAATTAATTAGAATAGTTTAAAATAAATTTTAAAATTACTTATAAAATAAAAATACACTTTAAATGTATTAAATATTAATTTTTAATGTATTAACTTATTTTAAACACTTATATAAGTTTTGGATGAAGTTTACTCTAATCCATTTCTTGATATTAAAATAAATTCATAAACCATTTAACAAAAAAAGAGTAAATTACACTTTTTTTTTGGTGAAAATAAGAAATACCAAACTAATTACATAATAGTATTCTGAAAAGGAAAATCATTCTTATTCTTGTCCAATTCCATTAAAGTGCGCGTCATCGAATGAGGAGCATCAAACAATTGTAAATTATCTCTTCCAATCAAGGATTGTTTAGCTAGACAATCTGCAACTTGATTTTGATCTCTTGGAATGTACAATAAAAACCACTGCTTTTCTTGAAATAAAATACTTTAGATTCGTCTAATTAACGCTGAATTCGCCTCGGTAGAGGTACTTTCAAGTATAGCTTTAACAACTTCCAAACTATCAGATTGTATAATGACTTCATCGTGACCCCTACGTTGAATAAGCTTGAGACCCTCCAAAATGCCCTAAAGTTCACCATTAAAAATATAACATTTTCTTCGACAACGATTGTACCCAAAGATCCAATCTCCATTAGCATCACGAACAACTCCTTTGGCAGCTGCATTTCCATATTCTAATTGCACTGCTCCATCAGTGTTAAGAAAAATTGGATCTTCAAAAGATTCCTGTTCAACGGGAGGTTTAAAGCTACCCTTAAAATCTGTTCTAGAAGTTGAAAAAAGCTGATTCGCCCAACTTAAAGAATCTTGAACAATTTCTCTCGAGCTCCAAGATCTTCCTTGAAAAATAAATAAGTTATGATTCTTCCATAAGCGCCAAATAAGAAGTCCAAAAAGACAAGCCCAATTGGATCCTTCCTTGTGAACCAAGCCATTATCCTGCAAGTTAGAAAGAAGCCAATCTTGTGAATTATTAGAGAAAAAATTTGATAAACAATTACCTGGGATTACTTGATTCAGGACGTCCTTAGCAACAGCGCAATCTCTCAAAATATGTAAAATGTCCTCTGAATGGAAACCACAGATTGTAACACCCCTTACCCGTATTCAACGTCGGAACAGGGTACAAGGCATTACTGGGTATAAACACAAGCAAACATATAAAACCAAGACATAAATTTCCGTTCAAGTTTAAAACCTTTCACATACATTCATATCGTCCCTATTACGAGCCTACGAGGCCCAAAACATTCATCAGGAGTGGTTTGGAACTAAACCGAGAACTTTGGAAACTTTCGAGAAACTTAGAAAATTTTACATGTAAAAGGGGACACACGCCCGTGTGACCCTAAGACCCGCCAGTGCTTCAGGCCATTTTCAAATTAGGGAGCTTTCTATTTATGACATCATCATCAAATTGAGGTTACACGCCCGTGCGCTTAGGCCGTGTGTTCGATTAAATTTTCATAATTTTTCATAAAATAGGTGCAGACTTTACACGGCCAGGGCACACACCGGTTTTCAAGGCCGTGCCATCCACACGGCTGAGACACACGCCCGTGTGCTCATTACTGTGCAATCTATTTGTAACAATTAAGGTGTAGGGGACACACGGCCAGAACACACACCCATAGGGCAAGCCGTACATACGCCCGTGTGTCTACCCGTGTGGACAAAAACAAGGCTATTTACCGAGCCATTTTGTCACCCTTCCATGCACATACCTATACAAGAAAACATAACACCAATACAAGCATATACATTCAACCAAATCAGCCACAACCAAGGCAGCAACACTCATTCATATACAACCTATCTATCACATACAACCATCACATACTTATCAACTCAAACATGCAAATTCCCACATCCATGATAAGCATCATCAAATGTATATATATTTAAACAATATTAGCCAATTTCAATGGCCATATACAAAATGAATTGTCCACCATCATAAGCAAACACGTTTGGCCAAATCAATTATGGCACATAACAAAATGACCAAGTCCCTATACATGCCATAACTCAAAATGTTAAATTCATCGGTACCCAAAATGATATGTTGATAGTGTGAGTGAATCTTCGACAGTCTCCAATCCTCGAACTAGCTTGGTGACACTATAAGACAATGGAAAAGAAAGGGGAGTAAGCTTTATAGCTTAGTAAGTTCCTATGCAAACAATAAGAACTATAACCACACATGTATCATACAAAGGAACATTATAAAACTTAGCATAAATGTTATTAAAATCTTACAAATCGTAACTTACTCAATCATAATCTTACTGAGGGTTCATCACATACCGAGCTCATTAAGCATGAGTCTTATGTACATACCTGTACCCAAGTGCAACATATCGCAGTCTTTCACAACTTTAACATTTCTATCGAACTAATCGTTGAACCACTTGGAATACTAAAGGGTACTCGGGACATCTTGCAATCACAGTACCATACCAATGCCATATCCCAGATATAGTCTTACATGGGATCTGATATCGATGCTAATAGCCCTGCTATGGTCTTAAACGAAGTATCATGTCAATGCCATATCCCAAATATGGTCTTACACGGAGTCTCAATAACCCTAATGTCATGACATTTGTATCCTAACTATTCCTAAGGTTCAACTGGGATTTTCTCGCTTGTCGAACTTTGTCAATTACGTTCAAGGAGTCGATCATAATCCATACAATGTTAAAGCATATAAAATGTAAATAAAAAAATGCATTATTTATATACGAACTTACCTCGGCACAAAAATAGTAAGAACGGGACCTAACCGTCAAATACTTTGTTATTCCCCCGATCTAGGTCCGAACCTCGTTTCTATTGGTCTATAATAGGAAATTTAACTCATTTATTATTCACATTATTCAAGTTAGTCCAAAAACTATATTATGGCAAAATTACATTTTTGCCCCTAAACTTTAACATATTTATATTTTTGCCCCTAGGCTCGAAAAATGAAATCTATTCAATTTCTTTGATTCCCAAGCCTAGCCGAACCTTTTTTATACTTATAGAAGTCCACATTTTTCATTTAATCACACTTTTACACATATTTTATAATCTTTTTACAATTTGGTTCTTCTGACATTTTCATCAAAAACCACCTAGCAAAAGTTGTTTATCACACATCAAACATGCATAATCCACCATTAGACATCAAAATAAATAGATATACTATATGGTTCAAATCCTAGACCTTGATATTTTCTTAAATTAATGGTAGAAATAGGTAGATCGAGTGATAACGACTTTAAAAATGTAAAGAGCATTAAAAACGGGGCAAGAACGAACTTACAATTGAGCTTGAAAGTGGCCAAAACCCTAGCTATGGTCTCCTTGTGAATTTCAGCTATGGGAGAAGAAGGTGGACAAGATTTTTGCTTAATTTTTACTTTTTAATTTATTTAATTACCAAATGACCAAAATGCCCCTAACTTAAAACATAAAAATTCTCTGACTACATGTCCATTTTTGTCCATACTAATTATAATGGTCTAATTACCATATAAGGACCTTCAATTTAAAATCTCATAGTAATTGGACACCTTAAACACATAAAACTCAAAATGTGTACTTTTTACAATTTAGTCCTTTTGACTAAATTGAGTGCCCAAACGTCAAAATTTTCGAACGTAATTTTCACGAAATCATTCTGTGAAATCGTAGACCATAAAAATATAATAAAAATAAACTTTACTATGTCAAATTTGTGGTCCCGAAACCACTATTCCGACTAGGCCTAAAATCAGGCTGTTATAACCCTCCCCCTTTAAGAATTTTCGTCCCTGAAAATCTTACCAGAGAATAGGTTTGGATATTGTTTTCACATAGATTTCTCAGGTTCCCACATAGCCTCTTCAACACAGTGTTTTTGCCTCAAAACTTTTATTAGGGCTATACTTTTATTTCTCAACTCTTTAACCTCTCTAGCTAAAATCTTAATTGGTTCTTCACCATATGTCATATCCAGTTATATCTCAATCTCTGATGGAGAAATCACATGTGAAGGATCAGAACGATATCGTCGTAACATCGACATATGAAACACATTATGAATTCTTTCCAACTCTATCGGTAAAGCTAATCGATATGCCACTAGCCCTATTCTTTCAATAACTTCATACGGCCTAATGAAACGTGGACTCAACTTGCCTTTACGACCAAATCTCAGAATCTTCTTCCACGGAGATGCTTTCAGAAAGATTTTATTCGGTCTCTTTTCTTTTCAATTCTGTATATGACTTTTGTCGATCTGAAGCGGATTTCAAGCAATCTCGAATTACCTCTACTTTTTCTTCAGTTTCTCTAACCAAGTTAACCCCGTGAATCTGTTTCTCACTGAGCTCGGTCCAATACAAAGGTGTTTGGAACTTACGGTCGTACAATGCCTCATAAGGCACCATTTTTATACTCAACTAAAAATTGTTGTTATATGCAAATACGACCAATGATAGATATTTCTCCCAACTACCTTCGAATTCCAGAACACAACATCGGAGCATATCTTCAAGAATCTGAATCATTCTTTCAGACTGACCATCGGTTTGTAGATGAAATATGGTACTAAAATTTAACTGTAGACCTAAAGCCTCTTGTAAATTTTTCCAAAAACTCGAAGTAAACCTTAGATCTCTATCCGAAATAATAGAAACAGACACTTCGTGCAATCTCACAATCTCAGAAATGTACAATTTAGCTAACTTATCTAGTGAGTAGTCAGTACATACCTATATATAATGATTTGATTTCATCAATCTATCAACCACAACCCATATGGCATCTTTCTTTTTCAGAGTCAAAGGCAATCCCGTTACAAAATCCATCGTAATCCTATCCCATTTCCATTCGGACACTATCACTAGTTAAAGTAAAACCGAAAAATCTTGAAACATCTTGAAACAAACTCTGAAATATCTCGTTTTTTACCTGACCACCAGTACAATGTCTTCAAATCGTTATACATTTTCGTACTTCTCGGATGCACAGACAAGCAGCCATTATGTGCCACATGAATAATTTTTTGAATAATCACATCATTTTTCGGTACACAGATTCTACCTCGGAACATTAAGCAATCATCGGATCCGATATGGAAATCTAAATAATTACCCGATTCACAATGAACTCTCTTACTTGCAAATTACTGTCACATTTCTAAGCTTCACAAATCTGTTGAAGAAATATTGGTCTAGCTCTCAACTCAGCTAAAATAGAACCATCCCTAGAATAAGAGAACCTTGTATTCATAGCTCTCAAGGCAAACAAAGATTTCCTACTCAAGGCGTCGGCGACCATATTCGTTTTACCTGGGTGATAGTCTATCACCAACTCATAGTCTTTCAGTAACTCAAGCCATCTTCGCTATCGTAAGTTCAAATCTTTTTGAGTCATCAAGTACTTCAAACTCTTATGATCAGTAAAAACATGCCATTTCTCACCGTACAAATGATATCTCCAAATCTTCAAGGCAAACACAATAGCAGCTAGTTCTAAATCATGCGTTAAATAATTCTTCTCGTGCGATTTCAACTATGTCGAGGCATAAGCTATCACTTTGCCCTCTTGCATCAACACACATCCTAATCCATTCATTATTGCGTCATTATAAATTACGAATTATTTTCTCAGTTCAGGTTGAACTAAAACTGGTGCCTCAATCAATAATGCCTTCAATTTCTCAAAACTTTGCTGACATTTTTCGGACCATTCAAATTTAACATCTTTTTTGCAACAACTTGGTCATTGGAGTAGCAATCATTGAAAATCCTTTGACAAAACGTTGGTAATAACTGGCTAAGCCCAAAAAGCTTCTAACTTTAGACACATTCCTTGGCGATTTCCAATCAATAATTGTCAAAATCTTACTTGGATCAACCCGAATACTATCACCTGAGACGATATGTCCTAAAAATCTGACTTCTCGGGGCCAAAACTCACTTTTACTGAACTTAGCATACAACTTCTTATCTCTCAAAGTTTACAAAATAGTTCTCAAGTGTTCAGCATGCTCGGACTCATCACGAGAATAAATCAAAATATCATCAATAAACATAACCACAAACTTGTCCAAATACGGTCTAAAGATCCGATTCATTAGGTCCATAAAAATTGTAGGAGCATTCGTTAACCCAAAAGGCATAACAAAGAATTCATAGTGTCCGTACCTTGTTCTGAAAGCAGTTTTCGGCACATCTGACTCTTTTACTCTCAACTGGTAGTAACTAGACATCAAATCTATCTTTGAGAACATTGTTGCTCCTTTCAGTTGGTTAAATAAATCATCAATCCTCGGCAAAGGATACTTGTTCTTTATGGTTACCTTACTGAGCTATCAAAAATCCATACAAAGTCTCATAGACCCGTATTTCTTCTTTACAAACAATACTGGAGCACCCTAGGGAGAATGACTTGGTCTCGCGAAACCCTTATCTGTCAACTCTTACAACTGAGCCTTTAGCTCTTTCAATTCAGTCGGGGCCATCCTATACGGAGTAATAGATATCGGTAAGATTCATGGTATTAAGTCAATACCAAACTCGACTTCTCTGACTGGTGGTAACCCAGGCAATTCTTATAAGAACACATCCAGATATTTACAAACTATCGACACTAATTCAAATTTCAATTTAGACTCTTTTGTATTCAACACATAAGCAAGATAAGCTTTATAGCCTTTCCTTACATATCTTTGGGCAGACATCGAAGAAATTACAATAGGTAATCACCCGATTCATCTGAATCAATTTGAAGAATTTAACCATTTTCACATTTCAGTTCAATAATCTTTCTTTTACAGTTCACTACGGCATCATGCAATGTCAACTAATCTAGGCCCAAAATAACATCCAATTCATCAAATGGAAACAACATTAAATCAGCTGAAAAACAATGACCTCGAATCATTAATGGAAAATTCTTGCAAACTCTATCAACTAATACTTATTTGCCCAAGGGGTTTGACACTCTAACCACAAACTCAATAAATTCAATAGGCAAGCTCTTACTAGTTACCAATTTCACACAAACATAAGAATGAGTCGATCCAGGATCAATCAATTCAACTACATTAGTATTATAGAGAGAAAAAGTACCAGTGATAACATCGAGAGATGTCACTTGTTCGCTAACACGGATGGCATAGGCTCTAGCAGGTGCTCGAGCTTCGGATCTCACAGTTGTATCTTTCATCACACGTTTACGACTAACTCCATTTCTAGTATTTCTCGGTGGCCTACCCCTATTCATACTCTAAAATTTTTCTTTCTCAGCCATTTCAGGCCAATCTCGGATAAAATGCTATTGAGAACCACACTTGAAACAAGCTTAGTCATTCACCATACACTCACCGGGATGTCTTCTTCCACAATGTTGACATTTGAATCTGTTAGACCTCACATTACCCACACTTGCCATTGAAGTAGCATGAGACTTAAAACTCAAATATTGCTTCCCACGATCTCGGTGTGAATACCCCGCTGAAACATTCGAACGAGAATACATTTCTTTAGATTTCTTTGACTGAGACGGAAATGACTTACTCATAGGTCTTTCCCTCGAATCTCTAGCTTCAAGATCAGCTTTCCTCTTCTCTTTATTCAACTTTTCAGCCTTACAAGCCCGTTTAACCAACACAACAAATTCTTTCAGCTCTAAGATCCCAACTAACACACGAATATCCTCATTCAAACCATCCTCGAATCTCTTGCACATAATAGCCTTGATGGAAACACACTTTCGAGCATATTTACTAAGTTTGACGAATTCTCGTTCATATTCGGTAACTGAAATATGCCCTTGCTTCAGCTCAAGAAATTCCTTACATTTCTGATCGATGAACCGCTGACTAATATATTTCTTTCAAAACTCCTCTTGGAAGAATTCCCATGTAACCCTCTCTCTTGGTACCATCAATACCAGTGTATTCCACCAGTGGCAAAATCCCTTAAAAGTGAGATGGCACACTTTAAACACTCATCCGGTGTGCAAGATAGCTCATCAAATACCCTGACAGAGTTTTCAAGCCAAAACTCGGCTCTCTGGGGATGATCATCCGCATTAGCTCTAAAATCTTCAACCCCATGTATTCGGATCTTATCAACCAGGGGTTTATTCATTCTTACAAACTCCATACCTTGTGGAGTTACGGGAATCGATCGACGAATAGGTGAGGGTGAAGGAGGTTGGGCATTTGGATTTGTTCGAACAAATTTCGTATACCATTCATTCATCATGTGGAGAAAGGCTTCCCTAGCATCTTCTCCTTAACCAATCATAGTGGGTCTACTATTAGACAACGCTGCCCCTTTAGCGGGAGCCGGTGCATTACTTTCAACGTCATCAGCTACATCTCAGTCGGGATCCATTACTATACAAAAACACAATTTAAAGTTGTCAGGAGTCATCATACTATCGCAGTTCATTTATGGCATGTATAGCTAGACTCTTCCACATGCTACGTTAGTCCAAGAATCAATTAAACTGTAGTTTTGATACCACCAAATGTAACATCCCTTACTCGTATTCAACACTGAAACAGGGTACGAGGCATTACCGGGCATAAACACAAGCAAACATATAAAATAGAGACATAAATTTCCATCCAAGTTTAAAACCTTTCACATACATTCATATCGTCCCTATTATGAGCCTACGAGGCCTAAAACATGCATCGGGAGTGGTTCGGGACTAAACCGATAACTTTGGAAACTTTTGGAAAACTTAGAAAATTTTTCATGTAAAAGGGGTCACATGCCCATGTGGGTTCGGGACAAACCCGTGTGACCCTAAGACACGCCCGTGCTTCAGGCCATGTTCAAATTAGGGAGCCTTATGTTTGTGACGTAATCATCAAATTAAGGTCACACGACTAGGTCATACGCCAATGTGCTTAGGCCGTGTGTTCGATTAAATTTTCATAATTTTTCATAAAATATGTGCAGACTTCACATGGCCAAGGCACACGCCTGTGTTCAAGGCCGTGCCATCCACACGGCTGAGACACACGCCCGTGTCTCTGCCCGTGCGCTTATTACTGAGCATTCTATTTTGCAACAATTAAGGTAAGGGGACACACGCTAGAACACAAGCCCATGGGGCAAGCCGTGTGTCACACACGACCTAGACGCACGCCCGTGTGTCTACCCATATGGACAAAAACAAGGCTATTTACCAAGCCATTTTGTCACCCTTATATGCACATAAAATAAGGCTATTTACCAAGCCATTTTGTCACCCTTCCGTTCACATACCTACACAACAAAACATAACACCAATACAAGCATATACATTCAACCAAATCAGCCACAACCAAGGCAATAACACCCATTCATATACTACCATCTATCACATACAACCATCACATACTTATCAACTCAAGCATGCAAATTCCCACATCCATGATAAGCACTATCATATGTATATATTTTTAAACAATATTAGCCAATTTCAATGGCCATATACAAAATGAATTATCCACCATCATAAGCCAACACATTGGCCAAATCAATTATGACACATAACAAAATGACCAAGTCCCTATACATGCCATAACTCAAAATGTTAAATTCATCAGTACCCAAAATGATATGCTGATAGTGAGTGAATCTCCGACAGTCTCTGATCCTCGAGTTAGCTTGGTGACACTATAAGACAAGGGAAAAAAAAGTAGAGTAAGCTTTATAGCTTAGTAAGTTCCTATGCAAACAATAAGTACTATAACTACACATGTATCAAAGGAACATTATAAAACTTAGCATAAATGTTATTAAAATCTTACAAGTCATAACTTACTCAATCATAATCTTACTGAGGGTTCATCACATACTGATCTCATTAAGCATGAGTCTTATGTACATACCTATACCCAAGTGCAACATACCACAGTCTTTCACAACTTTAACATTTTTGTCGAACTACTCGTTGAACCATTTGGAATACCAAAGGATACTCGGGACATCTCGCACTCACAGTACCATACCAATGCCATATCCCAGATATGGTCTTACATGGGATCTCACATTGATGCCAATAGCCCAGCTATGGTCTTATACGAAGTCTCATATCGATGCCATATCCCAAATATGGTCTTACACGAAGTCTCAATAACCCTAATGTCATGACATTTGTATCGTAATTATTCCTATGGTTTAACTAGGATTTTCTCGCTTGTCGAACTTTTTCGGTTACATTCAAGGATTCGGTCATAATTCATACAATGTTAAAGCATTTAAAACATAAATAAAATAATACATTATTTACATACGAACTTACCTAGGCATAAACATATTAAAAATGGGACCTAATCGTCAAATACTTTGTTTTTTCCTCGATCTAGGTCCAAACCTCATTTCTCTTGATCTATAATAGAAAATTTAACTTATTTATTATTCACATTATTCAATTCAGTCCAAAAATCATATTATGGCAAAATTATATTTTTCCCTAAACTTTGACATATTTATATTTTTGTCCCTAAGCTCGAAAAATGAAATATATTCAATTTCTTCGATTCTCAAGCCTAGCTGAACCTCTTTTATACTTATAGCAGTCCAAAATTTTCATTTAATCACACTTTTACACACATTTTATAATCATTTTACAAATAGGTCCTTTTGACATTTTCATCAAAAACCACCTAGCAAAAGTTGTTTATCACACATCAAACATGTATAATCCACCATTAGACATCAAAATACACAAATATCCAACATGTATTAAACCCTAGACCTTGATCTTTTCTTTAATTAATGGTAAAAATAGGTAGATCGAGTGATAACGACTTAAAAAATGTAAAGAGCATTAAAAATGGGGCAAGAACAGACTTACAATTGAGCTTGAAAGTAGCCAAAACCCTAGCTATGGTCTCCTTGTGAATTTCAGCTATGGGAGAAGAAGATGGACAAGATTTTGGCTTGATTTTTGCTTTTTAATTCATTTAATTACCAAATGAACAAAATGTCCCTAACTTAAAACATAAAAATTCTCTTACTACATGTCCATTTTTGTCCATACTATAGTATAATGGTTTAATTACCATCTAAGGACCTTCAATTTAAAATCTGATAGCAATTGGACCCCTTAAACACATAGAACTCAAATTTTGTTCTTTTTACATTTTAGTCCTTTTGACTAAATTGAGTGCCTAAACATCAAAATTTTCGAACGAAATTTTTACGAAATCATTCTGTGAAATTGTAGACTATAAAAAATAATAAAAATGAACTTTATTACATCAGATTTGTAGTCCCAAAACCATTGTTCCGACTTGGCCCAAAATTGAGCTGTTACACAGATGGGGCAAGAAGGGTCAACCACTAAATCCCTTCTAACCCGTTCCACATTACTAATGAGCCTTCCTTGTAGAACAATCCAAATGAAAAAATTGATCCCGTTAAGAACCTTGCAGCTTCCAAACACTCTTCCATTTCTTATCTTTCAAATTTCAATCACCTTCCTTTAACCTCTTGTAAGCTGTTTTGACTGAAAAAACTCCAGTCGAAATGTGGTTCCAAGAAATTTTATCAGGACCGGCAGATCAATGAGAAGCCAGAATATCTTAATAAACTGAATCACATCATCTAAAAGCCAAACCTGAGAAATATCAAGGTTCCACGAACCGTCCTCAATGATCATCTCATTAAGGAGGCAATCCAAATATTGATTATCATTATTCAGAATATGTCAAAAAAAAGGCCCTACACTCGAGATCCAATTATCCCTCCAACATCGAATTTTATTCCATTTCCAATGGACCAAAAAAGGTTTTCACAAAGTAACAGCCAAACTTTAGAAAGAGACCTCCAAAGAAAAGAACTTTTGTCTCGAACAATGCAATCCGGCAAATCCTCCTTCAAATGATACTTTGATCGAAGTACACGAACCCATAAAGCATCCTTGTTAGACACAATAGTGAAACCCAATTTCAAAAGAAAGGATATGTTTTGATCATGAAGTCTTCTCAGCCCTAGACCACCACACCACTTTGGTTGACAAATTGAATCCCGCCCCACAAGCGACATCTTTTAAATCTGCTATCCTAAGATCCCTAAATAAACTGCTTCACCAAACTTTATTTTCCTAGTAATCATCATTGATTACATAAAATAGCTAGGGATGGATAAAAGAATCGACTGAGCTATAGTAATACGACTAGTAATGGAGAGTTTTTTGGAGTCCCAACTATGTAGTTTCCCCTAAACTTTTTCAACCACAAAACTCATAGTGTTATTTGTCACCCTTTGATGGAAAACAGGAACCCCAAGGTAATGCCCGAGATCGTGAACTTTTTGAAAGCCAAATAAAGAACTGATCATATTAGTTAAAGAAACATCCACCTTTTTAGAGAAAAAAATGTTGGTCTTTGCATTAATAAGATGCCCAGAGAAACCACAAAACCGGTTCAGAATATCTTTTATGATCCTACCATGCACCAAGTCCGCTTTGCTGAAAATAACTAGGTCATTCATAAAGAACAAATGTGAGATAGACGACCCATATTGAGAAACTCGTATTGGGTTCCACTTTCCCATCGAAATAGCTGAATGAATCAAATGACCAAGCCATTCCATGCAAAGCACAAAAATATAGGGAGAGAGTGAACACCCTTGTCTGATACCTCTGGTAGGTCTAAATTTAGACAAAAGGACACCATTCCACATAACCTGTATAGTAGAATTTGAATTAAAGGACATAATAACTTTACTGAGATACTCAAGAATACCTGCTGCTTTGAGAGAAACATGAATAAAGTCCCATCTCACTCTAGCATAGGCTTTCTCTATGTAACACCCCTAACCCGTATTTGTCGCTGAAATAGGGTTACGAGGCATTACCAGATAATACATATCATTCACATACATTTATGCATTTATTATCATAAATCATTCATATACATTCACAATGTTTCTTATAAGGCTCTATGAGACCTTAAAACATGCTTAAGAATGGTTCGGGACTAAATCGATCACATATAAAAAATTTCGAACACTTGGAAAATCTCATGAAATCATAGGTCACACACCCGTATGAATAAGCCGTGTGCCTCACATGGTTATCAAACACGCCCGTTTCATAGACCATGTGAAAACAGGGCATACATATTGACTTACACCACACAGTCGGAGACACGCCCGTATGCCTTAGCCGTAGGAAAACTGGAGGGGTTACTGACTTGGGTCACACGGTCGACCACACGCCTGTGTGTTTATCCCGTGTACCCTTCGAAATGGCCACACACGCTTATATCCCAAGGCTGTGTGCCTTACACGGCCACCAGGTACGCCCGTGTGTCTAGCTCGTGCTCAAGATTGACTTAAAATCGTAGGGCTACCCCAGGGGACACACTACCGTGTAACATGACTGTGTGTAGCACACAGTTGAGATGTACGCCTGTGTCTTTGCCCGTGTGGACAAAAATAGGCCATTTGAAAAGCCAATTTGCCACTTTTTTTTCTTGCTCACCAAACCATCAAAATAGAAGCATTCTAACACATATATAGGCAGCCAAAACCTACCAAATCATACACACATCATACCATCTAACCTCAACCATTTCAACTACTCCATTTCCTAATCACAAACATACCAAATTTATAAACCCAAATCATTACAAATTGCATATATCTCAAATACAACAACTCATCATATTTTTATCTATTTCATGTCATAAAACACACCATTTAACTATATCAACAACTAAGGCCAACATATCCAAAACAAGCCAACATATATAAGGCATTATATACATCACATAAACCACTTGTCAAACACAACACTTAGGCCAACTTAAATGACCTTATACATACCAATATATACAACAAAAGCAAGCCAAATCTCTTGGCTATACAATATCTCAAAACAAATCATCAACATGATAGCCTATACATGCCATATACCATATTTACAAGTATCCAAAAATATCAACAAGTAGTCGATAGTGTGATAATGGTTCCTGATGATCCCCGATGTCCAAGCGAGCTTCGATGATCTATAAAACATAGAAAGAACACACAAAGTAAGCTTTAAAAGCTTAGTAAGCCATGTACAATTAAAGTCATTATATGAACATTTACATATCAATTCATATTTGCTAAACATAATTAATCACATACACAAGTTCTCAAACCTTTCTCATTTAGTACATATTCAATATCTTAATCCAAGTCATCATTTACTTTATTTCTCAAAACTAGTATAAATCTCATACGTATCTGAGTCGTTTAGCTCATTCACATATTCTTTCTCATCTTGAATTTGCCCGTTGAATAATTCAGAATTGTTAAGGATACTTGGCAATCATATAAGCTCGTACAATGTCATATTCCAGATATGGTCTTACATGTTATCACATATTGATGCCACTGTCCCAGACAGGGTCTTACACGAAATCGATTAATGATGCCAATGTCCCAGACATGGTCTTACATGTAATCTCAATACAATGCCAATGTCCCAAACATGGTCTTACATATAATCACATATCGATAACCTAATGTCATGACATTTGTATCCTATGTTATTCCTAAGGTTCATACGGGACTTTCGGATATCGTAATTTCATCATTTCTTGCTCGTAATTACTTGTTCAACATTCACAACAATTCAATGACAAGTAAACATATATAATCAAACTTAAAGATATTTGTTTGCATATGAACTTACCTCGTACGAAAACGAATGGATCAGAACAACTATTCAGCGACTTTCAACTTTCCCCGATCCAAATCTGATTTCTTTCGTTCTTGATCTATATACATTCAAAATTAACTCTTTTATTCATCAACACATTCAATCTAGTCCACAAACACATATTTGGGCATTTTTGCACTTTGGCCCCTAAAGTTTTAGATTCTTACAATTTAGTCCCTATTTCAAAACAACACAAAATACACAAAATTTCATCAAACCCATGCTTGGCCGAATTCTCTACAGATCCTTACCAGCCCATATTTTTCATTTATTCACACTTTTAACCCCACATTTTACACATTTCACAATTTAATCCTATTTAAGCATTTTCACCAAAATCACTTTACAAAACATTGATATCTATCATTTTTCATCATCAAACATTCAAGAGTCCAAGCTATCATTAATGGCATTTTATAAAATCGCGAACAAACTCAAAAATTAAAGCATGGGTTAGCTAGTACTCAAAGCAACGATCACAAAAACATAGAAATCATCAAAAACTGAGCTCAAAACATACCTCAATCAAACTATGCAAGTGTCGAATATCAAAACCCTATTTTGGCTTTCTCCTTTCTTCAATTTCGGCAACAAATACATGAAAATAACATGATTTTGATTTTTGTTTTATTATTATTATTAACTTAACACATAAATTACTATTATAACCTTTATTAATACATTTAAAATCCACTAACATATGTCCATCCATGTCCATTTACTAAAATTATGGTCTAATTACAACATAAGGACCTTTCATTTAATAAGCAATAGCAATTAAGCACTTTTAACATATAGAATACAACTTTTGCATTTTATTAGATTAAGTCATTTTATCAAATTGAGCTAGTAAACAATAAAATTAGCTCACCAAATTTTCACAAATACATAATCACATGATGTAAACACATAAAATAATATTAAAATAATTTGCTAACCTTAGATTGGTAGTTCCGAAACCACTGTTCCAATTTAGCTAAAACTAGGCTATTACAATCTAGATCAATTTTAATCGTCATCCACTTTCTTATTCTTTTTTTTTTGACATCTCATGGAGTGAATTACCTCTTGATCGATGATAATGTTATCGGTTATATTCCTTCCCGAAATAAAGCCAACCTATTCCTCACAATAATTTCTGGGAAAACATGCTTAAAACGGTTAGTAATTACCTTCATTACCAACTTATAAAGGACAAAACAGAGGCTTATTGGACGAAACTGTCCAAAGCCTTCTGGATTCGCCACCTTAGGAATGAGAACAATCAGGGTGTTATTCAAATTAGCATCAATAGAACCCTCATTGAACACCTTTCTGACCCAATCACAAACTGCCCCCCAATTTTACTCCACTGATTCTGAAAAAAAAAAGGGCATGAAACTCGTCACTTCCCGGAGCTTTACGAGGAGCCATATCAAAAAGGGCATCTTTAATTTCATCATTAGTGACTAGCTTCCCCAAAAAAATTAATATCACCACGCTTCAGCTGAGGAAACTTACTAGGAGGAAAAACACCAATATCATCAGGACATTCCCCATAGAGCTTTTGGAAAAAAGTGTTCGCCTCAGCCTTAGTAGCCTTCGGGTCCAAGATCCAATCCCCGTCGTTATTCCGAATAGCAGTTATGTGGTTACTTTTCCTTCTTTACAAAGTTCAAAAATGGAAAAACTTTGTGTTGCGATCACCCAAGTGCAACCAATCACATCTCGCTTTTTGCTTCCAAAGGAGTTCTTCATGATGTAAAACATTCTCAAGCTCCTATCTAAGATTCAAATCCACATGAACTAATTGATTCGAACCAAAGAGATCCATCCTTCTATGAACATTATCAATTTTATGAACAATGTGTCTCTTTTTGGTAATGATATGCCTGTAGACCTGCTTATTCCACTTTTTTAAATTAAAAGTAAGCTTGGATAAGGAATCAGCCATGTCTCCAGCGAAAACCCAATTGTTATTCATAAAATCATCAAAATCAGGATGTTCAGTCCAACCTACCAAAAACTGAAAGGGTCTTTCTCTAAGTAAAATAACCTTCGGATTTTGATTCAGAAGAAGACGGTGGTTAAACTTGATCTTAGGTAATTGAGTAACCAAAATATTAGGGAAATTACAAATCCATGCTTCATTACCCAACGCACGATCTAACCTTTCAAAAACACACCCTAATGCCAAGTAAAAGAAGATCCTCTAAAACCCAAATCGTTCAGCTCGGCTTTTTCCACAAATTCTCCAAACTAGGGACATCTCATTCCATTAGTAAAACCACCGAACTTTTTAGAAGAAGATAGGATTGTGTTGAAGTCACCAATAGCAATCCATAGAATATGACCTGATGAAATCAAAGACCTTAAGACATCCCAAAGATCTTTACATTTTTACCGATTGGGGTTGGCATAGACAAAAGAAATAAAGAACGGATGCGTAGAGGACATTTGCCAAACTTAGTCAGAATAAACTGAGGATTACTACGAACCACCTCGACACAGATTGAATATTTCCAACCAACCCAGATACCTCAAGAGTAACCAATCGCCTCTACTCGATGAGAGAACTAGAAACCTAACTTTGCAATAATGCTATCAGCTTTAGCTTCACAGAATCTTGTCTCAAGCAAACAAACTATATCTGGTTTATGTTCCAAATTATATTCTTGAAAATTTTGAGGGAATTTAACACTGGCACAACCTAGGCAATTCTAAGAAAAAATTGTAAAATTCATAATAAAAAACAAAAGGCTAGGAATCATACCATTACTGCCGAGGGACTAAATCCCCATCAATGGTTAAACCTACGGCTCTCGAATCATCATTAACATTTTAACTGTGATTTTGAGTAGAAAGGAGTTTCGCCATCACCTCTATGGACTCTATTAAAGGAATTCGTGCACTACTAGAAGATTTAAAACTACTCCCTCGTCCTTAAAGAGCATTTAATTCTTATGGCTACCACAATTTTTATTAATTCTTACGCTACTCTTTCTATCTGTAAAATCGGATTTATCTGTACCCGAACCTGAAACTAAAACCAAACTCGACTTCTCTACTGATTGGTTCCCAGATTTAACCTGTTGATCGAAAATAATATTTTCCTTAAAAAACACTTCAAAATGTTTTCCAGGATCTAGAATGCCTTCAAAAATTTGGATTTCAACTCTTTCAGACACTTCGAAAGCTGGGTTAAAATGAGCCTTAACCTTTTCTATATTACCAGAATTAATATTTTTCGAAACACAAAAATTTAAAGAATTTTGGTTATCACCTTCAACGCCCATTCCAGTAATTTTAGAAGTTTCCTACTCACTACCTGCATGCGTGCAAGAAAAAGAAATATTAGAATTTGATTTAAAAATTGGGCCCTTATTACTCTTACCATTTTCTTTTCCAATTCCATAGGCCTTTTGCCCAAAAATTTATCCAAACTAAAATTAAATTTCTGGCTCAAATCTATAACTCCCAAGCTATCCAAAGAAATATTCTTAGCAGACCCTAAAAGGGGTCCATGACCCATAGCACTCCCACGGCCTGCTTCAAATTTAGGCCCATAATTCTTCTTAACACCCATATTAGCCCTAACCTTAAGACTCCCGTCACCGATAGCCCCTCTCTCCCTCACTTTCTCCTGCGAAAAATTTCTATTAGCCACCCGCAAATCATTAACCTGATTAGGTGTTGAAAATCTAGATCCAAAAGAATCATTTCCAGATTTTTTCACGCCGCTAGCCTGATGAACGCATTGGCCACGCCGCGCCTTTCGTTCCAACAACATCTACGGCCCAAACTCCGGTCTCTTATCACCATTGGTTCTGCTACCAACGTCTTATTATGCCTCAACCACCACATTCGCAGATTGCCCCTAGGTTTGATCCACCACAACCGTCGGACAAAACTCTTTAACATGGCCATATTTACCACATGATAAACACACCATCAGGAGAGCCTCATACTCAACTTGTTAAACGGTACTATCCACCATCACCTGCAAAATCAACGGTTTATCAAGATAAATAAAAATGGCCAAACGAGCGAACCGACCTCTAGTTCTGTTTTCGGTTTGAAAATCTAGCTTGACAACTTTCCTAATGAGTCCGCCAATAGCTTCTATACTTTTCCGATTGTACAGTTACCTCGGAAGCCCTGGCAATTGGATCCAAGCTAACACCATACTAGGATATAGCTACAATCCAAGGGCCTTGGGTTAAGACTTTGTTGTAATCACCGATATCTTGAAACTTAACCAAAAAATAACCATTAACAGTATCCATAAGATGAAAAGATTTAGCAGGTTTCCAAAGACTAAGGATACAGTTATGGAAAGCGTTGTATCCGATATTATGCCTTAAGAGCTTGAGAACAATTGTTAAATCCATTTCTTTGAAAAGAATATTTTTAATACTTTCTGAAAAAGCAATAGTAAGCACTACCATGGTTGTACTCACGTCCCCTTACAGTAATTCAAAATCATTTTCACATCACTTAAAGGAGCCATTTCGATCTGATACAGAGGGAGAAGCTTCTCCCCCCAAAAGCATATCCTTCCACAACAATTTTGGAGACAAATCTGGACCTACAACCATCACAGCAGTCTCCTCTTCTACTCCTTCCTTGAATCTAACTTTCTTTGTGTTCTGATCCCCATCGAAACAAAGGACACCATCGCCACTGAAACTGGAGTCTTTCATTTTATAATGGATCTAAATTACACATTTATTCATTAAAATATGTTTAGTTTTTTTTTATCACTCAACTATCAAATATTACATTATGATTATCCACATTATTGAGTTGTAAATTGATATGTTGTATAAAATATTCTCATTAATTTATGATATTTCTTCTTGAGTTTTATAGTTTTAAATGCAAAATAGCCTAAAGTGGGGAACATTTTTAAAAATATATAGTATTTCAATAATTATAAATGAAATATTGTGAATAATCAAAATTATAATTTCTAGGTATTAATCAAGAGTAATGACTATTCATAATGATAAGTTGTGTGTTTTAAATACAGAGAATTATATCACTTGATTTTTAACAAATAATTATATCTATTCAAGTAATATTATTTGAATAATTATATCTATTTAAGAGATGTGATTATGTAGAAAAGAAACTTATTTAAAATTATGGCTTTATGAAGAGACATGAGAATTCCAATAAATAAGAGTGAAAATTTTTTTGGACGAGATATAAAAAATTCAAAAACAAAACTCATTTCTATTCTTCCTCCATCTTTTACTATTCTTAGATTGTCATGTAAAGAATTGCTACACAATTTTTATAGAAATTGATTTTCTTATTATAATCTGCTCAATCATTAGTAGATTATTTTCATTAGTGAAAAAGACAAATAGTTATTGAACTTTATTGTATCATTGAGGTTCATTTCTATATAATTATTTTCACACAATAGGAACAAATATACTCTTAAAGATAGTGGTTAATGTACACCTAAAAACCTTGTCGTATTGATGGGCTTTTTCTATTTAAGTAGTTTTTCATGTTCTATTTATGTGTTTGATATCTTCCTCACCAATAATTCAAAAGTTTTGCACTAATAATTTTTAAAGTTATATTTTATTTTGTAGTTTAGCCTTATTAAATTAAAATTTATTTAAATATTTAATTTAATAAAAGTTGCTAAAACTTATTCCAATGAACCAGGAATGATATTAGATTTTAGGGTTTGAAAATGAAATGACAAAAAATAAAGAAAAAAAATGTAAAAGTAAAACAGTTATATAATAAATTTTAATTGGAAATAACTGCCACCCAAAGCCATTTCACACAAGAATGGGATTTGAAATTTTCGTTTTTGGGATATATTCATTAATTGACTCCTCAACTATTGACAAGCATAAAAATAAACCCTAATTAGTTTTATTCTTTTTTCTAATTTAATGTAAAATTTGCAGAATGGGGCTTTCAACTTTTGTCACGCTTAATTTATTCCTATAACGTATTCTAATTCCGTTTTAAATCATTACAAGATTATAATAAGTACTAAAATTTGCTTATAATCATTTTTAAAATATACATATATTTTATTTAATTTGCAACAATTTTAATAAATAAATATAAAATTGATATATACAACTTAACCTCGAACGGAATAAAAAATTAATATAATATATATGGGTTACTTTTAGGGTTTTTCTTATATATATTCTTGAAAAAACGAATATATTTATTGGTTGCATGCATAATTCTAAATTAATTGTTTGTAAGAGAAAAAACCCCAAAAAGGGGAATCAAGGTAGAATTTACATGAACTAGCAAAATTTTATTATCTAATTTGACGACCAATAAAGCTATCTATATTAGATTACAGTACACGCAGATAAAAATAATTATATAAAAACTAATTACTAAAAATTATGTAACACCAAATGAAGTTTTTATTAAAATAGTAAACTTAAATTTTTATAAATAATAGTGTCATAAGTTTAAATATCATTTTGTGTATGTTTTCATTTATTTATATATAAATACAAAAAAACAATTGTAATCATATAATTTATTTTAAAAATATAATTTATTTTAATTATTTTTCAATTGAGTTGATACTTAATTATATCAAACTAAAATTTTAGCTATAGTTTAAGAGTTAAATTAATTATTAATCCTTATGCTACATACCATGTTTTCATATTTTTAAAGAATAACGAAAATTAATGAAAGAATTATTAAAATGTTGCAATTTGGTAACGTGAATTATCATAATGTAATTTTTTATATTTAGATAGCAAACACCTAAACTTAAATCATTTGTGTAGTTTAAAGAAAATGTTAATATATACTAGAGTTTCTATCACACGCATATGCGTGTGGAAATCATAAATTTAGAACATAAATGTGTGTTTGAAAATAACATATAATAAATAATGAAATGTGTGGTTTGAAACAAATTAATAATAAAATATTAAATATTTACGTTATTAAAAAGAAAAAATTAGATTAATTTGTTTATCATAATGTTGTCATCAATCTTGAGTTGGTATCGAGTTAACTAGTTACACCAACTCAATCAAATATATTATTAATATATACAACTGATTGAAATAATATAGTGTGTATAATAAGATTAAAATATATTAAAATATTAAAATAAAGCTTTAATTGAGTGGTAAATTCAAATTTTTACTAAAACTATTATCATGAGGTTCAAATCTTATCAGATGCATATTTTTTTTAAAAGTTAAAAATACTAAAATATCCTCGAATAATATTACTTATTTTAATTAAAGAATGACATTCATGTAATTTCCTAACCAATTAGTGCCTGGTTGACTCGTGACATCAACTCAGTCATGGGTTTAAATAATAGTATATATATGGAGGTACTTGAAGTTAGCAACTTGTACCCACTTTATACATTTTCTTTATGGACCTAATTGATACTTAAACTTAGAAACCACAACCCAACCTGGTACTTTTTTTAGGTATCTGATTAACATGATTAAAATACGCTCATGTGGCGTTAATAACCAATAACATGGTGATTCGTGGTAGCCTCACATTTTGACACTTGAGAAAATAAAATATTTAAAATTTATAAAATAAATTATATTTTTACATATGGGGAATAAAGTTGGACAATTGATTGTCTAGGTTCATTCACATATGGACAAACATTTGTCAAATTTCATTCTAGACATAATTCTTTTAATATTTTTATATATTTTAACTTTCCATTACATATTATATTTTTATATTATTATTTTGATATTTACAATATATAAAATCTAAAAAAACTAAATATATATAAACTTGTAAAAATATTAGAAATATTTTTCACACTAGAATGAACCTAGACAATAAGTTGTCTAAATTCATTTCAAACATGTTTTTGAGTACTTGTATATATTTTTATTTTCATAAAATATTATATTTGTATATCATTATGAAATTAAAACATATATAACATCTTATGTTTATAAAATATATTATTTCACATAAAATTTATAAAAATAAAAATATATTAGATTTTATAAAATATATTTTTCCAAATATATAAAAATATATATAATTTATATAAAATAAAAATATAAAAATGTATAAAATGTAAAATATTATAAAATATCAGATTTTATTTATTTTAATTTAATAATATAAAAATATGTTCATAATATGAAATATTAAAATAAATAAAATTACTCAAAAAACATGTCTAGAATGCATTCGGTTGTCCATATGCAAATGTATTTAGATAAACTGTATCCATATTCATTCTAGTGCCAAAAATATTTTTAATATTTTTGTAAATTTATAAATTTTAATTTTTTAGATTTTATATGTTTTAAATTTCAAAATAATAATAAAATATAAAAAATCTGATATGTTATAAAAATAATATATATATATACATATAAATACTAAAAGCTATTCTAAAATGAATAAAAATTTAAACGCCTAAAATGAAATATTGCCACGTATTACCATGCTATTAATTATCAAGTACACGTTAATATATTTTAAGAATGTTAATTAAGTGCTTATAAAATATCAAATTAATTTACTATTTTCAATTTTAAGCACCAAGGACTCCTTTTAATCCCAACTCACCCTAACGGGTATATACCCCTTTATGCTAACCAAGTCACATTTGGGAAACAATTCACACCATCAATGTCTCGCGGCTTGAATATTTTCTAGTGAAGGGCCGATTTACTTTAAACCTCCCTCCCAGCTAATAAAATTATAACAATCCCAAAAACCACTTAAATATTTTCCATAATATATTTTAATAAAGTAATAATAGAATTTTGATATTATGAATCATTCTTTAACATAAATATAATTTTAATAAATTTTAAGTATTTTAATATATTCACATTTTAATTTAATATCTTTAATAATTATTTAAATTTTAATTTTACTATCTTTTTAATTTTATATTTAAACGCATATCACATCATTAATTTTAATCTCAATTATTAAAATAACTAATCTTATCCTCAAAGCTATTTCTAATATCAAGTTTACGGTGCAAGGAAGCTCAAGTCTGAAAATTTTTTGTACAGAAAATGGTTACAACTTAGCAAGATATCTTAAAATGAAAAGAAAATTAATAAGAGAGAAGGTGAGTCGAATCCAAATCCAACAAACCAAAATCTAGTAGACTTCAAAAGGGCTTATATACGTGTGACATGAAAAGCCACTTGCACGCTTTCTCAATGGATAACAACCAAAGATGAACAAATCTCCACCACAGAACCATCAATGAAGATTTCTACTTTTTTTTTCTTCACTAGTTCATATGAACTGAAACACAAAATATTAAACAATGGCAGCTTTGCAGAATTCTATGCCATCCCTTCATCATACATTGTTCACTAATTCCTCTCCCCAGGTTTCTTTTCTCATCAACATTGGCAGTCTATTTTGTTCTACAGCTTTGGGTCTTTTCTATTTTTTTTCTTTATGATTGGATTTTGCTCCTTCCATTCGTTAAACAGAGAGGGTTGCAGAAGCTTTCTCATGGAGCATTTCTTTGCTGTAAAACAAGTGTTTCTCTTCATGTCCGGGGTGAACATTTATCATCTCCACCTGCTGCTTCTTCTAGCTCTTCTCAGTTTCAAGGTGAATTTAATTTCTTCTTCTTCTTCTTCTTTTAATTTATTTTTCTTAATCCAGTAATTGTAAATTCTGGCATAGGGATTAGAGGTATTTGTGGAGATTTTATACAGCATTTCTTTATTATTTTTTTCTATATATATTAATGCTTATATTGTATTTCTTTTTTCTTTTCTTAATTTTCAGATAGTTGTGGGAGACGCCGAATGATTGCTGTTGGCATCACTGCTCCTTTGGTTTCAATTGTCGACCGAACTCCTATTGCATGTATGTGTATTAGATCCAATGTTATTATCCCATCCAATGTTTTTGGATCTAATTAAAATCAAGTCAACTTGCTTCTTTGAATAAAATTTCCTGATATGCTAAGAGGACACATTCATATGGTTCAGTTGCTGCAGAAACTAAGAAGGGATTTCTTCCAGTCACTGACAAGAAAGATGGATACACATTTCTCTATCCATTTGGGTGGCAGGTAAACTTTGTGCATTTAATTACCTCTATTCTATGGTACTCAGATTCGAGAGTGAGTATTATAAACAGTTGTGTCTCCGATTTAGAGTAACATAGTAATTTACGGATTCAATTTAATGAAAATTAGAATTGATAGTAACTAGTCTCACTTGCAAGTGTGTAGGAAGTAGTTATTGAAGGTCAAGACAAGGTGTTCAAAGATGTTATTGAGCCATTAGAAAGCGTTAGTGTGAATATGATACCAACCAGCAAACAAGATATTCGAGATTTCGGATCTCCACAAGAGGTTTGCCATGGATTGTCTATATTATATATCATCATATTGAGAACATAAAAAAAAAGAGTGAGATCTTAGTTCTCACGATAAATTCTCACAGGTTGCTGAAACACTAATCAAGAAAGTTTTGGCTCCTCCAACTCAGAAAACAAAGCTAATTCAGGCAGGAGAGGTTTGTTTCCTGCATTTTTGCTTGATTCAAAGATGGATTTGTTACCCTTTATTTTATTGTACTGCCTTTATTATTTTTGACTATATTGCTCTGATTCTTCATTCTTTAAAGTATTCATGTTCAACACTTGGTTCTGACGATGCATATCCAGACATGGATACAAGGCCTCATACATGAAAACACATCCTATGATAGTGTTTATATTTTCCTGGAATGCAGCCCTACTTTTATCTGGACAAGTTTCTCAACTAGTTCATCTAATTACCCTCTTGTAGTGTTCCAGGGATTGTTATGATATGTTGTTTGGACCTGCATGTTTAGGTGTCGATCATATTAAGATGGTTTAACAATAAGCGTATTTATGATGTGCTCATGTTATTTTCACATTTTACAATCATGTTTGATGCATCGATATAAACTTTGACAAAACATAAGATTTGAATGGATTGATGTGTTCATGTTGTGTCATCTTATAGTTATTTTCATGTAATGAATTAATGTTCTGTCTAATTAGCTGATCCATTCGTATCATTTATAGTATATGGAATTGCTAAATAGACTTTCAGCTTTTGAATGTCAAATACTCTCCTAATTTATGTTACTCTAACTCTTCATTTTTCTTGAAATATCTGTATTATATATTTTTGGACATAGCTACGAGGATATGATCATCCAACACCCTTAAAATACAGGGAAAGGATTGTATGAAACAGTGACGCCACGTCATCTGTATCCATTTCCAATAATTTTATGCCACATCAGTACTCTTATCCTGAATTTCAGAATTTTATCCTGAAAAAAATCAAATCCAAATTAAAATACTAAAATTCAGAATAAAATATTGAAATTCAAGATAAAAATACTGATGTGGCATAAAACTATTGGGATGGGATACAGATGACGTGGCGTCACTGTTTCATACAATCTTTTCTCTAAAATACATGAGAAGTGAGAAGGGATTGTATGAAACTGTGATTCCACGTCATCCTTATCCCTTTCCAATAGAATAATGACAAATCAGATTTTTCCTCTTTATTTTCAGCTTTTTTAGTTGGATTTGAATTTTTTCAAGAGAAAAAAGTTGAAAATAAGAAGAAAATCTGATTTGTCATTCTTCTATTAGAAAATGAATGAGGATGACGTGGAATCACAGTTTCATATAATCTCTTCTCAAAATACATAGATAAACTTAGGTAAAGCTGAGCCCACTAGTTTCACACATACTTGTATCCAACACTCACACCCAAGCCCAAGCAGCATTGACCGTAGTCATATAGATATTAATATTCTGTTTGACAAATTAGAATTTGTATGAAAACATTATGGACTGACGTGTTTTGTACATATCTTACAGCATGATGTAGATGGAAAAACTTATTATACATTCGAGTTTGTCACTCAAGCTCCAAACTACACTCGGCATGCTCTCACTGCAGTTTCTATTGGAAATGGTATGTATGTTCTATATATATGCATGGTTACTATGTTATTCCATCTCTTCATTTTTCTTAAAATATCGTTTCCAACAGTTGTGTTGGATACAATTTTGGACACGGTTACGAGGATATTTTCCTCCAAAGGCTTAGATAAAATTGACAAACACTTGTTTGACACATACTTCTAACCCACACTCACACCTAAGTCTGAGTAACATATCATAGTTATGAAATTTGCTTATAGCATCCATAAATTGTCTTATTGTTTAATTTGTTCTCATTGGCAAAAAATAAAAAATAAAAGTTCGTAATTTTATATGAATACTTTAAGCACATGGAAAGTACTCTTTGTTCATTAAGTCTAGAACTTAGCTCATTTAGTTTATGCAGTTATTTATAGGAGTTAGTATTTAGCTGGTTTTGGGTTTGAATCTTATCATGTGCCACCCATCCATGGCTTCAAATTATAGACTTGTAACCCTGAGACTAGCTTAATTGATTCAAGTAGGCATTTTAAGAAACGATGTTTAAAAACAATTTTGATATTCGAATGCCAGCATCTGCAATCCTTTTTATCCCAAACCACAACTTCTTTGGTACCAAAGAAACAAAAATGGTAAAACATAAGAGACTACGACTACTTTCAATCCATTAGAGCTAGAGATTTGGAATCTGGGATTGTCAAATGCCCGAGTGAATTTGTGTCCACGAGAGTAAATGAAGTCTTGATCTTTGTACATCATTTTCATACTTTTGTTTATTCCATCATTTTCCTATGAACAATCAATCGATTGCATAATGTTCTCTTGTCTTCTTTTATGACATGTTTTCTCAGGTAAATTTTATACATTGACAACCGGAGCAAATGAGAGAAGGTGGGATAAGATGAAAGAGAGACTACTCACTGTGGTGGACTCTTTTAAGATATTCAATGTTTGAAGCATGATTGTGCAAAACTTTAAAAACAATCATATTAGGAAGAACAACATATATATACTTCTTGATTGAGAGCATTGTGCATTTTTCCGGAATTGTATAAAGTCCCAGTTTAATCTATTTCTTCACTCTTTTCTTTTCTTTTTCCATTATTTTCCTCCCCAACTCATTAATCATGTAAGTCAAGATTTTGGTTGTGTCAGATAGGTGGTTATTGTGCATCTATATCAGCATTTGAAATCTAAATCATATTTTCCTCTTATAAAGTAAAAATGATTTAATTACTTAACATTTCACCGTATGACTTCTTAAAAAAAAAATTTGCTTATTCATTTCTAGCCTTAAATATTCATACCGTAAGAATAAGAGGGGATTGGCCAGAGTATTTCTCTTTTTTTTTTCTTTTTTTTTTTGAGTCTTGTTTAGGGAATGTAGAAGATTCTTTTGGTAAGGTGAGGAGACGGTATTATAGAAACTAGAAGGGAAATAAGAAAAGAATATTATTTCTTATATTTTTACAATAGTGATACAACACCTATAGGTGATAGCAGCCCATCAGTCTAGGAGTAAATTAATCATTTCCTATTCTATACAAGTTGATTATTCTATAATTTCAATAATCTTACAGCTAGCATATTTTGAATTAATCTACTTTTCTTTTCAACACTCCCTCTCAAGCAGGTTGAAAAATATTTTCCATTACCAACTTGCCAATTAAATGATCAAACTTCTTGTAAGTATGTATGCAATTTGTTCAGTGGTTGGTACATATGACATACAAATCAGTCCCTTTCAATTTTTTCTTTGATAAAATGCTTATCAATTTTACATGTTTCGTTCGATCATGAAGAATAGGGTTGTGAGCAATTGCAATTGCAATTGTAGCCTTGTCATCACAATAGACTTTTATGGGCTAAAAACATGAAACTCTTAAATCTTTCATTAGCCTTTTAATGCACAAAACTTCACAAATACCATGGGCAATTATTCTAAGTTCGCCTTCAGCACTACTTTTAGCTACCATATTTTGCTTTTTACTTCTCCAAGTGACTAAATTTCCTCCAACGAAAGTATAATAACCTGATGTAAACTTTTGATAAATAGTGCTTCTAGCCCAATCTACATCAGTGTAGACTTCAACCAGCAAATGTTCATACTTTTTAAACAACAGCCCTTTACCAGGAGTCCCCTTTATATATCTTAGAATTCTATATATAGCTTCAAAATGATATTGTCTTGGTGAATGCATGAACTAACTTACTTACAACAAATGTAATATCTAGACGTGTATGGGATAAGTAAAGTAGCCTCTCAACAAGTCTTTGAAACTTGTTAACATTCACCACATTTTCACCTTCAGCATGCTCTAATTTCAGGTTGGGTTCAAATGGGGTTTCAGTCGATTTACATCCAAGCAAACTTGTCTCCTTAAGCAAGTCCAAAATATATTTTCTTTCAGAAAAAAAATTACCTTATTTAGATAGAGAGAATTCTATCCCAAGAAAATATTTCAGTGCTCCCAGTTCTTTTATCTCAAATTGTTTAGCCAATCTTTTCTTTAACTTTTCTAGTTCAATATGATCATCACCTGTCAATATTATGTCATCACATAATTGAAATAACTATTTTTCCTATATTTGAATGCTTGTAAAACATGGTATGATCTGCTTGAGTTTGACAATAACCAAGAGCTTTTACCGTCCTTTCAAATCGTTCAAACCAAGTTTTAGGTGACTGTTTGAGTCCATATAAAGACTTTCTTAACTTACGAACCTTACTTTCTCCTAACCCTTTATCAAAACCTGGAGGTAAACTCATGTAGACTTCTTTCTTCAAAATCCTCATTTAGAAAAGCATTCTTAATATCCAACTAGTGTAAGGGCCAATTTTGATTCACAGCCAAGGAAAATAAAATTTGAATTGAATTGAGTTTCGCAACGAGAGCAAAGGTTTCTTGATAATCAATGCCAAAGGTTTGAGTGAACCCTTTAGCAACGACACTTGCCTTATACCTTTATATATTTCCATCAACATTGCATTTCACGTTGAATACCATTTACATCCCATAGTTTGTTTATCTTTGGGTAAATTTACTATCTCCCAAGTATTGTTCTTCTTCAAAGCATACATTTCCTCCATAATTGCTAACTTCCAATTTGGATCATCTAAAACCTCCTGGATAGTTCTTGGAACAAACACGTTAGACAATTTACTACCAAATGCTCTATGACAAGTTGAAAGCCTATGATAGGATAAATATTTACTAATAGGATGTTAGGTACATGTTCGAGTTCCGTTTTTGATGTCAAAATCAAAAGGTTTGTTGGAAAGAGATGAATCAGAATTAGAGACAGAAACAAAAAAGAAAAAGTGGAAAAATCAAAATAGGATCGAGATTACCAGAATCAGGTGTAGAACTTTTCCTTAAGGATTTTGAATGGTTTTTTGTTAGAGTGACCGGCAACTCATTACCTTTTTTTTTGAGTTTTTTTTTGTGAATAAATCAAGAGCTCATGTTTAGGATTGAATTTGTCCTTTTATAGTATTTCTCCCCTTATTCGTGACTCATGTAACAGATTAGGATGTTCCTTATGCCTAACATCTTTAGCAACTTTTTTCTAGAAATGATGATAAATCATTACAAACATGATTTGACAAGAATGGAGAATTTTCCCCAAAAATTTTCACTTCTCTTCCTTGCTGCCCTTGCAATAATTTTGTAGGAAAATAAGGTTGGTTTTCGAAAAAATGTGACATTTATGCTTACAAAAAAGGTTTTAGTTATTGGATTGTAACACTTATAATCTTTTTTTGTTTGAAGCATACACAATGAAAACACATTTTTTCGCTCCCGGATAAAGTTTAGAACTTGTTAGGCATGTGAACAAAAACAACACACCCAGAAATATTTAATGGCAAATCTGAATAAATTCTACACTCAGGAAAAATCCTTTTAAAATGATCTACATGTATGACATATTTCAGAACACAAGTAGACAACTTATTGATAAGATATGGTGCAGTCAAAATAGCTTTTCACCACAAATATTTTGGAACTTGCATAGAAAACATAATGGCATGAGCCACTTCAAGTAAATGTTTAATTTCCCTTTCTGCAATTCCATTCTATTGAGGAGTATCACGACAAATAGATTGATGTAAAATACCTTTTTCTTTTAAAAAATTTCCCAAAAGATCATTGAAATATTCAGTTCCATTATTAGAACGAAGGATGTTGATTTTTTACTGAAATTGATTTTCAACCATTTTATAAAATTCTTGACACACATTCTTTACTTTTAATTTTTCATGCATCAAGTAGGCATCTATGTTTGATCATCAATAAAAGTAATAAATCATTTTTTTCCAAACATGGTGGTAACCTTGGAAGGTCTCCACACATCACTATGAATTAGGTAAATTAGTTTTGATGTACAATATGGTTTTGTAAGATAAGTTTCATGATGACCTTTAGATAAAATGCAACTCTCACATTGAAAAGAAGAATAAATCAAAATTAAAAAAAAAAATTGGAAACAAGCATTTTAAATAGGAAAAATTAGGATGTCCTAATCTATGATGCCAAAGCATAATTTGGTCATGAACAGAACTTGAACTAATACTATTCAAGCCTTGAACTATTTTATTCGCGAAACAATTATCATCAAAATAATAGAGGTCTGTTGGTGTTAGACACACTTTAACCGGATGAAGTAAGAACTTCAATCTGGACTTTAACAGCAACGTATTTTACCCGGATAAAGAATGAAGGAAAAATGCTTGGAGTTCAAGCTTTGAGCTACTGCCAGGAATGAAGAACAGAATTTTGAAGGCAAAAAAAGATGGAGCATATGGAAAGAAAATCTAATAATTTCATTCAAAAAGAAACTTTGGCTCAAAGCCATTACATATACCAGACTTTGGCTGGTCAAAAACAATAAATTCATCACCTAAACACTACCTAACTCCACTTATTACATTGGAGCTAGGTGATATTACTTGCACATTTAAACAAAGCTGGTAACCAGCTCTTTGACCATCAAGTTACATCAACTTGTCATCCAAACATAATTCAAAATGAACTAAATTACAAAAACATTGTTAAAAGGTAACAAAATGAAACTGAGATGAAACAATGGTATTAACATCTCATGTTGCATGTATTTTACCCGGGAAACTTATGTGCATGGATTCTTACACGTACTTTACCCGGACAACTTATGTGCATGAATTCTTGTGTGCATGAATCTGCATGAGCTGCATGGAGGCCAACTTTTCTGGTTCAAGATGCATACTTCATCCGGTAATAATACAACAGTTTGATCTCTTTCCTTCACAGTTGCATGCATGGCTCGGGCTGCTTCTTGACATGTTGGAAATTCACATGCTGCATGCAGGCCAATTTCCAACACTCCTCCTTGGCTTGCATGCTACAAACTCTTGTTCATTAAGCATTCTCTGATGATTTGGTTCACTAAATCATTTTTCTCATCTCCTTTTGCTTCCAAATCTCTTTGAAGGTCTTCGACCATTTGCTTCAACTCCAATTTTTGATTCTCCATTTCATTCAATCTTTCGGATGACTTTTGTTTCTTTCTCTCAAACTGCAATTCCAATTTTTCCTTCTGGATATGAAGAGATTCCAGCTGCTGCTGTAATGTGTTTGGCTCATCCATTAACCTCTGTACTTGATTTGATGCTTCATCACTTTCAAATGCAAAATTTTCTTTCAACAGAACCTTCTCAACTTGCAACGTTTCCTTCTCTGATAGCAGATTATGTTCCTGGGTAGTCAAGTTCTTCACACCAGACAATGATTCACTGCTATCATCCTCAAGTTTCTTCGTGAGAATAAAAATTTCTTTTTCTCTCTTTTCTAACATTATTTTGAGTTCTGAAATGCGGGATTGAAGTCCTATATTTTGTTCTCCTAGTTTTTCTGTTTCACTTGCTTTGTTCTCTAACTACTCCGCCATATCTCTGTTAGTTACCTGCAATGATTTCAACTCAAGTTCCAAGCTAGTTACATGTGCCTTTAATTCTTTTATCTGAGGAGATGATTGGTTCCCATGCATATCATGCACCTCTTTGAGTGTCAAAAGTTTCCTTTCTTTCTCAACTGAATTAGTGAAATTTTCAACCAAATCTTCTTTGGTTAGTTGAGCCATTGACATGTAGTTGTCATGGCTAAGCCTCTTGTGACACAACTTGGATTCATTTGCAGCAGCTGTGTAGGCACTATCTGAACTCTTATTCCAGTCCACAATAAAACTGTTTTCTATCATAGCTACTATCATGAGCTTGGATCCACTAGGATCACTAATTAGGCATTCTTTGCCTTTGAATACAACTGAATAGCCCTTCTCAAATAGTTGAGCAATGCTAAGCAAATTTCTATCAATTTCAAGCACTAACAAGACATTTGTAACAAGTTTAGTACCTGTAGGAGTGTTTATCAGCATATCTCCTTTGCCTTCAACTTTTATGAAGTGTCCATTTCCGACCTTCACATTTGTTTTGAAGCTTCTGTCAATTGACTTAAAATTGTCAGCATCAGGGGTCATGTGGTTTGTGCAACCACTGTCTATGAACCATCCATTTGTGGCTTTTCCTTTTGCAGCTGAGTAAGAAATTGCAAAAACTTGTTCTTCTTGGTCATTGTCTTCTTCTACTACTTGAGCTTCAGCTCTTGGCTGCTGGGGTTGGTTGTATCTTAGTCTGCCTTTGTTTTTGCAAACCCTTTCTATATGACCCATCTTCTTGCAGAATCTGCACTGCACATCAGGCCTAAACCAACATACTTTACCCGGATGACTTACCCTTTTGCAGTGTGGACAGGGTGGATAGCTTCTTACACCATCTACTTTAGGCTCGTTTGACTAGGTATTCTTGCCTTTGTAGGCAGAGGTGCTCGAGGCAGACTTGGCTTCGGCTTGAAAGGCACCTTCTTGGTGCTCCTCTGATCTGCTGGCCCTCCTTTGCTCTTGTGCATACAGAGCATTGATCAGCTCTGTTAAAGAGATGCTGGTTAGGTCCCTTGAGTCTTCAAGAGATGAAATTTTTGCCTCATACCTGTAATAGCCCAAATTTAACCGGGCCTTAAGACTAAATGAAAATAGATAAATAAATAAATATTTATTTATTAAACAGTCCAAGTTATAAAGCCCAAACAGTAGGCCCAAAATCAAAACTACCCAGCAAGCCCTATTACACCCGTAACCCAAAATACCTAAACCCGAATCTGAAATAGCCCAAAAAGCCCAAAAGACTTAAGGTAAATAGGAAACCCTAGGGTTTCCTAAATATTGTGGCGCCGCAAGAGGTTCTAGAGAATTCGGGGAGCGTCTGTTCAGTCCCCGAAATCGAGGCCGCCATTAATGCGCTGTCCCAAGGGTCTTCAATGCTCATCAGTGCCCCGGTCACCGATCGTCCCTCTATCCAGGCCCGAAATCGCGCCAGCAGCGCTTGAATCATCGAGATCATCGCGAGTCACCTGCAAGAAAAGGAAACAAACAGCAGATACGCGAAAAAGCAGAGCAGGAAAGGGCAAGAAAATCATAGCATATCAGTCTAAGGTACAGAGGACAGGAAAATGGAAAGAAATCATAGATTTCTTTCCCAGAATATGTAAAGGATTAAGGCTACAAAGCCTTCTCTTTCACTTGTAAATAGAGGACACACATAGATATACAGAGAGAAAAACACAGAAAGATAGGGAGTTACAGACGGTTGTATTCATAAAAAACAGAAGAAATAAAAGACAGTCTTTGTTTTTTTAAGGTAATCGAATCACTTTATTATTATTTTCCATTTACATGTTTATTTTCTGGTGTGAATGCGCCGATCTTAGAATATAATCAAAGGAAACAAAAAGAAAATGGAGTTACCTTTTTGATTGGCTGCGAAAAATAGAGTTTTGAAAACCCTAACCGCCGTACGTGACGGCATCAAAGGCGGCGCATGAAGCGCGTGCACGAATGCAACCCAGTGGCCGGAGGACAGAGCCGGGGTCTCTCTCTTCCCCTCTGCAAAGAGAATTTTAGTTTTTTTTAAAACTTGGGTCACAAATGATTTTAAAACTAAAGGTTTAACTTATATAGCATAAATGAAACGACGCTGTTTTGGCTTAATCCAATAAGCATAAAACGACGTCGTTTCTAGGCACGGGATCCGCGCGTTGACTTGATTACCCGGGGAGGATTCTCATGTTTTTGAGGATTGGGTTAATTACTCAACCGGTCCTTCCATTTTTCTTTATGTTTACAATTATGTTTTATTTTATTTATAATTTAGCTTTAATATTTTGTTTCAGTTTTGATTTAGTCCCTGCAATAGCTATTTTAAACCCCGATTTAAAACGCTGTCGTTTTGGGGAATAGGGCGATTTGCCCAATGAGTCCCTTTTGTTTTATGCATGTTTTAATTAGGACCTTAATTCAGTTTTATTTTTTTTAAAATTCGCCCCTGAAATTTTATTGAACTTCAAGTTTAACCCTATATATTTATTTCATTGTTATTATATAAATATAAATTTTTATCTGCTTTTATTTTTAATCTTATTCTTATATTATATATTATATAATTATTTTATTATTTATTATTCATATTATTTATATATATAATATATTATTTTTACATATATATTTTCATATTATATATTATATTTATTTTATATTATTATGTCATTTTTTTATACTATTATATATTTTTTTATCTATATTATTATTATCAAAAGTTTTAACTTGTATTATACACTTATTTTTATTTTTATGTTAATAATTACTTTACTTATATTCTATTATTACACATTTTGAAGATATTATAATAATACATATATTTCATCATTAATTACTTATTTCATATTATTCTAAATTTATATTTGTATATATTATATAATTATTCTATTATAAATATAAATCCTTTCACATATTTGATATTTTATACATTATTTTTCTAAACCAATATATTTTTATTTTATACATAATTATTAATCTTTTATAATTTTTTATTATATATTATATATTAAATACTATTTTAAAATTATTATTAAATATCATTTTTTATAAGTATATTTTGTTAACAATTACTCACTTTATTTTATATTTTTATTCTTTTATATATTTTTATTGTATATATATCATTTATGTATTAAATGTTATTTTCTAATTATTATTTGATGTTATATTTTATGAACATGTGCATTGATACCTTTTTTATATATTAAATTGCATATCATGCATCATTTCTTAATTATTACTTTGTATGTTTGTATGTTTTGCTTATTCATTTTCAATATATGCTATGTGTATCATTATATATATGATGTTATGTAATTTTAAACCTGTATGTATATAGTATATGATCTTTGTATTATTGCCATTGTATCGTTTAAAAGCGTGTTTTATTCACTTATTATTGCAATATTCTATAATGATAATATGTTCCATCATGCATCGGTTTTAAAAAGAGACTTCAAAGTTTTCAAAAATAAAAAAGGCAATGCTTAGTATTTGGAAGCTTCGAGAAAAGTAGTGCCCTAACTTATTGGGTTGCAACTTTTCTCGTTGAGTTTGAATAGTCAAGTACCCTTCTAAGTTTTTAAGATTTTCAAAATACGAGCAACTGTCTTGGAATTTCAAAGCGTTGTATCCTAACTTATTGGATGTGGCGATTTGTCGTTTCGAGATAGGGATTTCCAAAAGGTTAACATAGTGTCAATGTTTTGATACAAGTGAATCTCAATTTTCAAAATCAAGATATTTTAAAGAGGATTGTATCTTAAAATTTTTAAATTTCCGACCTTAAAGACATTTGATAATTAATTAGGTACCAATTTTTGGCCGTTACGAGGGTGCTAATCCTTCCTCTTACGTAACCGACTCCCGAACCCGTTCTTTTATTTCGTAGACCAAAACTAATGATTTTAAAACAAAATGTTTTAAAGGTGATCCAATCACACCTAAAAAGATTGGTGGCGACTCCCGTTTTCATTTTTTAAAATCGATTCCCATTTTCCAAAACTCGATTTTAAAAATGGTCTCGACAATACCTTTCTGGTAAGGTAGAGAGCACTTTCTCCACAATCCTTGCCTCATCAAATTGCTCACCAAGGAGCCTTATGCTGCTAATTACAGCCATGATTCTGTCAGAATACTTCTTGACAGTTTCTTCTTCCTTCATCTTCAGGTTCTCGAACTCCCTTCTCAGATTCAACAACTGCTGCTGCCTTGTCCTCTCAGTACCTTGGAACTCCTCCTTAAGTTTGTCCTAGGCTTGTTTTGGTGTTTCACAAGCCATGATTTTAGTAAAAATTACATCAGAAACACAATTCTGAATGCATGACATGGCCTTGTGCTTTTTACTTTTTTCTTCAGAGTACTGCTTCATTTGAGCCACTGTTGGATTTGCTCTCAATGGTTCTGGTTCAACATCTGAGTTAACTACCTCCCATAGATCAAATTCTTGGAGGTAGGTTCTCATCTTGACTACCCAAATGTGATATCCTTCTCCATTGAAAACTGGAGGTGTAGCTGGTGAGAAGCTTGATGAAGCCATCTTGTTTTATATTGAATATGAAACAGGTCCTCTAAGAAATGAGCTCTTGATACCAATTGTTGGTGTTAGACATACTTTAACCGGATGAAGCAAGAACTTCAATCTGAACTTTAACAGCAACGTATTTTACCCGGATAAAGAATGAATGAAAAATGCTTGAAGTTCAAGCTTTGAGCTACTGCCAGGAATGAAGAACAGAATTTCGAAGGCAAAGAAAGATGGAGCATATGGAAAGAAAATCTAATAATTTCATTCAAAAAGAAACTTTGGCTCAAAGCCATTGCATATACCAGACTTTGGCTGGTCAAAAACAATAAATTCATCACCTAAACACTACATAACTCCACTTATTACATTGGAACTAGGTGATATTACTTGCACACTTAAACAAAGCTGGTAACCAACTCTTTGACCATCAAGTTACATCAACTTGTCATCCAAACATAATTCAAAATGAACTAAATTACAAAAACATTGTTAAAAGGTAACAAAATGAAACTGAGATGAAACAGTGGTATTAACATCTCCTGTTGCATGTATTTTAGTCGGGAAACTTATGTGCATGGATTCTTGCACGTACTTTACCCGGACAAATTATGTGCATGAATTCTTGTGTGCATGAATCTGCATGAGCTGCATGGAGGCCAACTTTTCTGGTTCAAGATGCATACTTCACCCGGTAATAATACAACAGTTTGATCTCTTTTCTTCACAGCTACATGCATGGCTCGGGCTGTTTCTTGACATGTTGGAAATTCACATGCTGCATGCAGGCCAATTTCCAACAAGGTCGTCGATCATCCTAGCATTGCCAATCATCCTCTCCAAGTTTTGGCCTTGAACCTTACAATGAAAATCAAAGAAAATAACACAACAATTAAAATTTTTAGTTAATTTGCTGATTGATAATAGGTAGTAAGAAAAATTAGGAACATGCAAAACAAATTCAAGATGTATATCCTTTAAATTTTTTATTTTTCTTTTTACTGCAATAGACGAAAAATTACCGTTTGCAACCCTAACTTTTTCTTTCAATGAACAGGCATAATAAGTATCAAACAAGTGTGACAGAGAGGTCATGTGATCAGAAGCTCTTGAATTAATGATCCATGGAAAAAAATTTTGACTACAAGATAGAGCATTAGAGTTGCTATCTATTTGAGCTAGAGAACCAATAGGAATACCATATGAGGAATTGGATTTTAGTAGTTTTAGAAGCTGATCAAGTTGCTATTTACTGAACGGACCTGTCAGTTTCACTTGTAAAGGAAAAAGTATTATTAGGCTTATCGCCGGATCTTTTTCTCTTCTAATTTGTTGGTTTGCCATGAATTTTCCAGCAAGTTTCTCGAGTATGGCGTAGTTTTTTGCAGAAATCATACCACATTTAAGACTTTTATCCTTGCTGCCTCAGCTGGGCTTTATTGGCATCAAAAGTCATTAGGGCTGAACTCTCGAGTGGTATAGAAGACTCTTTCCAAGCAACGTGTTCCTGCGACTTTCTTCTCTTCTAACTTCTGCAAATACTTCACCAATGGGAGGTAGAGGCTCCCAACCTATAATTCTCTCCCTTACTTTATCAAATTCAACATTTAATCTAGCAAGAAATTTGTAAATGCGATGGTCTTTTGCCATCTTTTTATAGTTCTTGCAGTCTAGTCTTTTGGAGACTTCCATTCATAATCATTAACAAATCCAAATCTTGTCATAATCTTTTCAATGAATTGAAATACTTAGTGATGTTGTCCTCTCTTTGATGAATCTCTCCAAGTTTGATTTTTGGAGACTTCCATTCACTTTCCTCTTTTGATTTTTTCCATGATAATGTTGCAACATTGGAAACATTAGTCTTTAATTTGACCATAAAAGCAACATAATTGATTACATTCTTTTAATAATCTCCTTCTTCACTTTCTGTTTCCTCATTACTTGAGGTGACATTAAAGGATTTCATTATTTTCTTTTTCAAAGTGTCATCACCCTTTACTTGAATATGGCCAAATCCTTTACATTTATGGCACTAGACACTTCTCTTTTTTTTTCCTTATGAGACTCCTTTTAAGTTACCATAGTTTTTTATTCTATTCTTGTTGGTAAATTATTCTACATCTAGATTTTTACTTCTCTTAGATAACCTTTCAAAGGCCTTGTCAAAGCTTTTGGTGCAAAATGCCAACTTTTTTTCTAGTTATTCTATTGAGGAATAGGATTTTGCATTTGTTGCAATAAGGTTTCTGACATTGAATGGAACATTTTCTGTCATGCTTATCTCAAAAGTTCATAGTAAACCAATTAGCTCATCCAGCCTTATGGTATTGATGTCTTTGGCTTCTTTTATAACAAAAACTTTAATAACAATTCTTTCTAGTAAATGTCTCAGCACCTTTTAAACTAGTTTTATATAGTAATATTGTTTACCTAAAGCAAAAGCTTCATTAGTAATTTCACAAAATTTTGCATTAAATTTAGAAATAGATTTATCTTCATACATTCTAAGGTTTTGACACTTGAATGTAAGCGTCAATTTAGCATTGCTTCTTAAAAGCTCTTTTGGGCCAAAAACTCTTTCGAGCAAAAGCTAAAATTTTCTGCTTCTGCTTTTGGTCAAAAAAGTATTTTTGCAAAATATTTTATCCCAAAAACACTTTTGAAAAACTCAAAAGCATCTTGTTTAGCAATATTTTTATCTCAAAAGTGCTTTTTGCCCCAAAAGTCCTTTTGAGAAGCAATACTAAATTGGCAGTTAGACATTACATCCTTTTTGTGATGACACACACATAGAGATAAGTATGAATTGATGAATATCTACAATATTAAAAATTTCATTAAGGGCTTTGGAGTTGTAGTTTGAAACTACCTTCCCTGATGGTCCAACTTTCTCCAAGTTTCATTGATGTCATACCTTCAACATTGGTTATATCAAGTTGTTTCCAACTTGTTAAGACTATTCTCTAGGCATTCTCAATTAAGGTCATTAGAGTTTTAGTTTGCAACTTTATCTTCCTCGATGGTCCAAATTTCTTCAAGTTTCATTAATGCTTTGATGCCATCAACATTAGTTGTTTCAAGTGGTTTCCAACTTGTTAAGATTGCTCTCTAGGCCTTCTTATTAGTGGCCTTCATAAAATCTCTCAAACAAGCTTTCTAATATGCTTAATTGGATCAATAGCAAAAGAGGTTGTGAAAATGAACTTTTTTTCTTTGAGGGCTCCATATTTACTTAATTAGACATAGCATCACACCATATACATTTGGTGATAGACTTCTATACCAAAATGAAAATATCTGGTTATGTGAGATGTTGCTCAAATTGTGGAAACACTTTGTGTAACACTGAAGAAAAACAACTTAAAAACAGAATGCACAGCACTTATACAATTTGTTGACCTACATTTGCATGGCCTCACCCAGAGACTGAATTTATTAATAAGCCAATAGTACAACCACTAATTACAACTGAATCAATTCAAAGATTATTGAAGCCATAGCGTCACACGCTTTTAGTGAACTCTCTTTCCTATTCAAAATTATAATCTAACACTCACAAAATTTCAATAGATTATCAAATAGAAATCATCCTGTAGATAATAGGGATCATGATACCAAATATATCCCTTAGATCACATAATCTTTCAAAATATCTCATCAACATCTCCTTAAAAAGATAAAAGAATAAATTTCATATTTGGTAAGTTCTAAATTATACCTATATTTATAAATAAAATAACTACATATAAAAGTGATGTTCATACTGTTGCTAACAAAGTTGCGGCACTGTGTGCTAACACCTTACTGTATAATTGATTTATTCTAACAATACGTATAAAGAAAATGTTCAAAAAACAAAAATTATTGCGTCTCTTGCACACTGGATTTTGTTCATCAAGGAATACAATGGTGAATTGATAAAAAGTACAACTAAAAGGATATATTATAAACCAGTCACTCCCGAATTAATTATCAGACTTCGATACTATCGTTAATATTTTGTCTCTAATATCCAAACTATTAAAAAAGAAAATAGTATGAGCAAGTTTATAGCTATTCCTGAGAAAGATATCGATTAAAAAGAAGTTCCCATGAGTAATATTATAATTATGATCAAGTAATTGGATTAACGGTGAATTTAGTTAGAAAATTAGACTGTGTTTTAACCTTAACAAAAATGTCAAATTCGACCTCGACTAGGAGAATCATTCCTTCTTAAGAAACGATCCCATTAGAATCTTTACAGGTTAATAGGATCATTTTCTTTGTAAATCTCATCCTTACTTTGTGTTATTCTAACCTAGAAAATATTTGAATTTTTTATTTTTGAATTTGATCTGGTCAAGTTATTGATTTATTGGTTTGACCAAACTGATTAAAATGTATTAAAAATTTAAAAAATTTTAAAAAAATGGGTTCAACCGGTTTAGAGCCATTCTCCAGATCGGTACTCTAACCGATTCCCAATCTAATCAATCTGACAGGCTAGTCCGGTCCAATAAAGTATTGTTAGAATAAAGTAGTTTATGAGTCGAATTAAATTGTGATAAAATAAGAGTTTCTATTGAAAATAATACTGCAAAACAAAAAATTATATTAATATGAATTATTAAATACAAATTATTTATTTTATAATTAAATTTATATAAAATATTAATTATTAAATATGAATTCAGGACTGCTTTCAATTCATGAAAACTTACGGTGAGTATGGGCGGTAAGATGTGGTGCGTTTATCTTGCTTTTTATCTCACCTTATAGTATCACTATAATATCTAATCTCACCGTCACCGTTATTTTTACACTAACAGCAAGTAAATACACCGTTCATCTAAACTCACCCTTAACTTAAGTTCTGATCTACCCTTAAACTGATTCACTAGGTAACTTTAAATTAAAAAAATTAATTATTAAATACGAATTCAGACGAATTGATAAAAATCTTGTTCAAGACCCCATGTTGTAAGTTTTAGATTAGTATATATAGGCAACCAAGTAAAACCATTTCAATTTGGTTTCCCTCTTTTAATCAATTTTACGGATATCTTGCTATGACTTCGTGTGGGAAGTTAAGAGAGGCTGCTAAAGCAGGAAATATAGATAGCTTGTATGCGGTAATTCGGAAGGACCCATATATTTTAGACCGAATCGATCAAGTTCCTTTCATCGACACTCCTGTACACGTAGCTGTAACATCGGGGCAGGATGATTTCGCAGTGGAGGTCATGAATTTGAAGCCATCACTAGCTAGGAAGCTGAATACAGATGGCTATAGTCCGATTCACTTGGCAATCCAAAACGAGAGAATGGTACTTCGCCTCCTAGAAATCGATAAAGATCTTGTTCGTGTCAAAGGAAGAGAAGGCTATACGCCTTTACATTGCGCAGCTGAACAAGGAAACCTTCGTCTTTTGGCCCAATTTTTGGTCGATTATCCTGAATGTGTCCGGGATGTGACGATTAGGAGCGAGACTGCTTTACACATTGCTGCAAAGAACAACAAACTAGAAGCTGTTCAAGTGTTGGCGCAATCGCTACGAAGGACTTATTTTTACAGCTCCTCTATGGGGAAAAAGCTATTGAATTGGAAAGACAAGGATGGCAACACTGCGTTGCACGTTGCTGCATACAATAATCAACCTCAGGTACGTTAGTCTTTCGGACAATTAGTCTTAGTCAATGGTGTTATTGTTTTGTCGATTAATTGATGTTGATTTTTATATCAATTAAGCAGATGATCAAATTCCTATTAGATTGCAAAGTTAAAGTGAATGAGATCAATTCAAGTGGTAAAACACCACTGGATGTCATACAAGAACTTCAAACCCCAGACGAAGCTTCAAAGAGAGATTCCATGAAAATTCTTCGCAATGCGGAAGCTTTGAATGCTTCCTTAACTCCAAGATCTCGACACTTACACCAATTATTGAGAACAAATATTACAGGCCTCGAAAGAGCATTGGGTGAATTGTTTCTAGATATTACAAACATGTCTACCGAAAGAAGCAGTGCAGTTCTTGTAATATTAGTCTTGATTCTAACATCAACTTACCAAGCCACTCTTAGCCCTCCAGGCGGTGTTTTACAAGCTGATTCCAAAGATCCAACCAACCAAGACTCTCACGGTTTTGCCCCACCAAAAACGCTTCAAATTTATGGATTCAAGTCTCGATATATGTATATATATCATAGCCGATCTTCAAAGTTTCGGATTGAAGGTGACAAAAAACACAATCATATGAACTCCGAAGGTGGGAAATCGACTTTAAATTCGAGAGATTTCCTTCTGTTTTACGTTCCAAACACTATAGCATTCATTATGACATTTATTCTGACACTGGGGTTGCTTGCAGTTGTTGCCAGTGGGATAACTTGGCTTCTTTTACCGCCATTACTTCTTTTATATTTTTGCCTATTGAGTTCTACTTTTGCCATATCTCCGGCAAATGCTCCTGTATTCATTGCTTTTGCTCCTTTACTTAGTTTACCTATAATGTTTAGGGTCATCGGACATGCAAAATGCCTTAGGAAATATACGGGTTAAAAACTTTAAACATGTTTTTCTCCTCATACCAAATAATGTATTTTTCTTAAACATAAACTTCAACTCTAAGTTAGATTTCAAATATTGGCACCAGCAATCCATTGCCTTTATTCTCATAATGCAGATTCCTTTTGTTGGATGTGGGTCTCACTACGTGGGAACCGGTCAACTCAACTTAAAAATGGTTGTTTATTTCTTTTGTTTGTTTACAAAAAGAAAAGCTTTTGTCACATATTTATTATTCTTTTTGGATTTGACAAAAGGCCATTCTTTTTGGCTTTTACGTGTGGATGTGGGCATCCATTTATTGAGAGCAAAAAAAAAAATCAAATTTTAAAACAGAGAGATTGAAGCTTGTCAAAAAAAAAAAAAACAAAAGAGGAGAAATTAGTTTTTTTTTCAAGTTTGGTGCAGCAGTGATCAACTCTTCGATCGAAGGTCCATTCGTGGTTCGATTAAGCTAATTTTTGGGTAGCAGCTAGGCGATAAGGTGTTCTTGACTTTGTACGGTCGGATTTTTCATCGGAGCCTCATAGCGTCGAAAATACCCATTTTTTAGCAGCTGCATTTTTGGTGATACTCTCCCATTTTTCTCTCTTTTGCTAAATATTACATATTGTTAGCCTTGTTGGAATTGAATGTGTAACACCCCTTACCCGTATTCGTCGCCGGAATAGGATAGGAGGCATTACCGGAGTTTATCGAATTAATTTTCCATTAATACGAGTTAAATACTATTCATTTACTAAAACACGTCATGGCGTCCTTTAGATGACCTCCAAAGCCCAAAACATACTTCGAGACCAAACCAGAATTAAATTGAACCATAGGGAATTTTTCGCAAAATCCTAAATTTTTTTTTGCTCAATATAACCCCTTTATAAATATCTAACCTTCCCTGCAAATTTTAAAACCGAGACCAATCCAACCAACCAATTCATTTCAATCAATTTGATACCAAATTATACTACTATTATAATTATACTATTTAACATATTCATCATTCTTTACTTTAATGTACATTCATTAAACAAGTCTTAGTATTTATATAATCATCAAACCTTATACATGCCATATAAATCAAAAAGGAAATTTACAAAAGCTACCAGAGATAATCTGGATAGTGTGATCCTTTGTGTTGATCTGATCCTCCGTATACTTCCACGTCAATCTACAAGAGACATTGAATACACTCAAGTAAGCTTATAGAAGCTTAGTAAGTTCATAGGCATAAAACATAAATCTTACCAAATATTTATACACTTATACAATTTACACAATTATTAAGTTCACCTGTCAACCACAGTCATTGGTGAGTTCCCTTGTATAAACTTACTACCACTTATCCATTTCCTTTAATTCTTTTGGGCCCATTTATCACATATCATTCTTCAACCAAATTAGGGAACGGTTACGGAAAATTGAGTACTTCACTTTCACTTTGCCATAGTATAACTATGGTCTTGCGTATGATCACTTATCACTTTTTTGAAGTCATAGTCCTGCCACGGTCTTACACTGATCACATTTATCACTTATCAATGATCAGATAAGTGTAGCTAAAGCTACCACTTATCACTTATCACTTGTCACTGATCAGATAAGTGTAGCTACACTACCACTTATCATTTATCACTTGTCACTGATCAGATAAGTGTAGCTAAAGCTACCACTTATCACTTGTCACTTATCACTGATCAGATAAGTGTAGCTGAGGCTACCACTTATCACTTGTCACTGATCAGAAGTACTCAAATCCAACATTCCGCTCAATTTGATCATTTATTCGATTTTTGGGTTGTTATTTTATTCTCTATTCATCAATAAATATATTTCATCATACATTATATAATTCATAAAATTAACATATAATCATTAAACTTCAACCATATGAACTTACCTAGTTCGATTTGTAAAATTTGTGAAAGTTCAGGGACTAATCAGTTACTTTTTCTTTTCCTCGACTTGCTTCGGGTTCTCAATCTATCATTGTAAAATCATTCACTTATCAATATTGACTTCATCTTCAACCCGCTTATAAGTAATATTATCTATAATTTAATTGTTTACTTATGTATTTTCCAATGTTATCCATCAGTGTCATAGTCACTAAATTATTTTTATCTTTAGCTACAGGACTCCAAATTAGGATCCGCTAATTTTCCCTAAAAATAGACTCATATATCTTCTTATCATAAAATTTTTAGAATTTTTGGTTTATCCAATAAGTACAGTTTATTCTTTAAAGTCACCCATGTTCTGCTGTCTAACAATTCCGACCCTTCTTCACTAAAAATTAATTATCTCTTTGTACAGAATTCAGATGATGTCCATGTTTGTTTCTATTGAAAATAGACTCATATAAGGATTTTAAAAATATAAATTTAAGCCCCTAATTATTTTTCTCCAATTTTTGATGATTTTCCAAATTCAGAATAGGGGAACCCAAAATCATTCTGACATTGTCTCACAAAATCTATTATATCTCATGATTTACAATTCCGTTGCTTACACCGTTTCTTCTATGAGAAACTAGACTCAATAAGATTTAATTTTACATTTTGTTCATATTCTAATTCAATTTTTAAAATTTATGGTCATTTTTCAAAGTTAGACTACTACTGCTGTCCAAAACTGTTTTAGTGCAAATGTTGATTTCGATTTGCGCCCCAAATTTCACAGTTCATACAATTCAGTCTTTGCTCAATTAATCCCTCAATGAAGCTAATTTTTTCCCAATTAATGCTTTACCTAGACATTATAAGTTATTTCAAAATTATTTAAATTTAGAATTTCCACATAAAACCCTAACTTCAAACTCTTTCACCATTAGGTCCCAAACATTCACTTTCTATTCAATTTTTTCAATAAAATCAGCATATAAACAATTTAAAACTCTAATTCCATGCTAAATCATCATATACTTCCAGCACATATTCATAGCAACTTCCAATTTCTTTCATAGAATCAAAAACTAATGAATTCAACAAGTGGACCTAGTTGTAAAAGTCATAAAAACACAAAAATTTCAAGAAATAATCAAGAATTGAACTTACTTGCAGTAAAAATATGAAAAACTAGCTTAAGAAAACCCTTCTATGGTGTTTTTGCTGCTGAGAATGCAGAAAAATAATGAGAAATCTAGATAATTCCACTTTAGTCCTAGTTTATTAAGTAAATTTTGCAATATTCCAATTTTGCCCTTAATTCATCCATTTTCCTGCTGATTTCATGCACCTTGCCGTCCAGCCCAAATAGAGCTTGGGTCTATTTTCCTTTTAAACCCTCTTTCTTTTATCATTTAAGCTATTTAATCATTTCCCATAATTTTACATTTGTTACAATTTAATCCTTTTTATTCAATTAACTATCGAAACTTTAAAATTTCTTGATGAAACTTTAATACTAACTTATTAACATATAAATATTTATGGCTCGTTTTAAAAATTTTCAAACTCTTGATATCTCGTTTCCGATTCTAATTTTTTTTTTAAAATTTTTATTTCTAGTACACTATTCGCTATTTCAAAAATTTTCCTAACTTCACACTTAACTTATATTCACTAAATTATTAATATTTTCTACTCATTTGTCGGATTTAGTGATCTCGAATCACTGTTCCGACACCACTGAAAATTTAGGCTATTACAGAATGCTTGTTGTAGGCTTGATATTGTGATCTTGTAGTTGAACATTTGGTGATAGTGGAGCTTTTGATCGGACTCTAAAGTCTCATGGTTTTTACCCTTGATTTAGAGGGGTTTTTCACGTAAAAATACCAGTGTCTCTATTTATTTATTTTTGTTGTGGTTGCATTGGTTGATTTGTGGTTGATTAAGGTTGCTAGAGAACATATTTTGTGCTATTGTGCTTGCCATAATTTTTGACAGGAGTTATAGGGAGAGAAAGAACACCAGTTGTGCTTTGCTTTGTTTCGATTGTTCGGTTTCTTCCGAACAAACTGGTATCAGAGATTGATTATTGTGTCAGATAATTATGGAAATCAATACGAGCAAGGTGATTATGTTGAATGGCACAAATTATCAATTTTGGCAGAATAAAATGAAAGACTTATTGTTTGTGAAGGTTTTGCATCTTCCGATCTTTGCTACTCAGAAACCTGATTTGAAAAGTGATGAAGAATGAGAATTTGATCATCAACAAGTGTGTGGCTTTATTCGAAAATTTATTGAAGAAAATGTTTACAACCATATTGATCAGGAGAGACATGCTCGAACATTGTGGGAGAAGCTTGAAAGCTTGTATACTTCGAGGTCGGGCAATAACAAGTTATTTTTGCTGAAGAAAATGATGGCGTTGAAATACAAAGAAAGAACGTCTATAGCTGACCATGTTAGTGAATTTCAGAGTGTGATGAATCATTTTCTTGGTATGGGTGTCAAATTTGATGATGAGATTTTAGGGCTTTGGCTGCTTACTACTCTACCAGACTCTTGGGAGACCTTTCGGGTCTCGCTCATTAACTCTGCCCCACAGAGTATTACTACGTTGGATTTAGCTAAGAGTGGTGTGTTGAATGAAGAGGTTAGAAGAAGATCTCAGGGTCTTACATCACAGTCCGAGGTGTTGGTTATCGAGAACAGGGGGAGGAACAGAGACAAAGATAGAAAGGGTAGAGATAAAAGCCGAAGCAAGTCAAGATTGAGATACAAGAATCTTGAGTGCCATCATTGTAGTAAGAAAGGCCATATCAAGAAATATTGCTTCAAGTGGAAGAAAGAGAACAAAGGTGGTGGTGATAAACACGATTGGAATGATGATGAAAAATTCGAGCGTGTTGCTATTGTTACTCGTGAAGATCTGTTGGTTATTTGTGATGAGAATTTGGTCAACGTAGCATGCGACGAGACTAGTTGGGTGATTGATACTGGTGCATCACTTCATGTCACGTCGAGGAAGGATTTCTTCACATCTTATACTTCTGGTGATTTTGGGGTATTGAAGATGGGTAATAACGGTTTGGTTTCAGTTATTGGTATGGGATATGTTAGCTTAGTGAGTAACAATGGAACATAGTTAACTCTCAAGGATGTCAGACATGCACCAGATATCCATTTGAATTTGGTTTATGTAGGAAAGCTTAATGATGAGGGATTTTGTAACACCTTCAGTGAGGGGCAGTAGAAGCTGACTAAAGGCTCCTTGGTTGTGGCTCGAGGAAAGAAGAGCTCAAATTTATACTTGATGCAAGCTTCGACTTCTCGAGAGACGGTGAATGTGACAGTGAATGATAGCTCAACTGAGTTGTGGCATAAACGACTAAGTCACATGATTAAGAAGGGGCTTAACTGTTTAGCAAGGAAGAATCAACTTTTGGGTTTGAAGAATGCTATACTGAAGAATTGTGCTCATTGTTTAACAGGAAAGCAGAGAAGAGTTTCATTTAGAAGCCGTCTTCCTCATAGAAGATCAGAGTTGCTAGAGTTAGTCCATTCAGATGTTTGTTGTCCGATAAAAGTAAGGTCACATGGCGGTGCACTTTATTTTGTGACTTTCATTGATAACTATTCAAGAAAGCTGTGGGTTTACACTTTGAAGTCTAAAAATCAAGTCTTTGAGGTGTTTAAACAGTTTCAAGCATCAGTTGAAAGGGAAACAGGGAAGAAGTTGAAGTGCATTCGTACTGATAATGGTGGCGAGTACACAGGGTCGTTTCATGAGTATTGTCTGCGACGAGGAATTAGACATCAGAGAACACCACTAACGACTCCACAGTTAAATGGGTTAGCTGAAAGAATGAACCGAACATTAATTGAAAGAGTCTGATGTTTGTTGTCAGATGCAAAGTTGCCAAGATCGCTTTGGGCTGAAGCTTTGAATACAGTGACACATGTGATAAATCAGTCTCCTACTATTCCTTTACGAGGTGATGTGCCAGATAGAATTTGGTTTGGTAAAGACGTGTCATATGATCATCTACATATGTTTGGTTGTAAAGCATTTGTTCATGTTCTAAAGGATGAAAGATCCAAGTTGGATGCCAAGACTCGACAATGTATTTTTATTGGTTATGGTCTAGATGGTAAGTTTGGTTATAGACTCTATGATCTAGTTCAGAAGAAACTCATGAGAAGCAGAGATGTTGTCTTCACTGAGGATCAAATCATTGATGACATTGATAAGACGGAGAAAGTGGATTCACAAGATAGTGGTGACTTGATCGATGTGAATCCGATTCCCCTAGACTTTTCACCAGATCCTATCCAGGATGATGTGCATGGTGATATTAGTGATGACTATCAGGATATAGGTGACTTTGATACTCCCATGGATGATGTTGTGAATGATCAACAACAAGCACCTATAGCTCCACAAGTAGTTCCACTTCGAAGGTATTCTAGAGATCGGCGATCTTCTGTCAGGTATTCTTCTGATGAATATGTTCTTTTAACTTACGAGGGAGAACCTGAATGTTATGAAGACGTTATGGAGAGTGAATGCAAAGATCAGTGGGTTGAAGCCCAATGAAAGATGAACTTCAATCCTTGCATGAGAACCATACCTTTGAGTTGGTGAAATTGCCTAAAGGCAAAAGAGCTTTGAAGAATCGGTGGGTTTACAGGTTGAAGCAAGAAGAGAAGTCTTCATCTCCACGATACAAGGCTAGATTGGTCGTCAAGGGTTATACTCAGAAAAAAGGGGGTTAATTTTGAAAGAAATATTTTCTCCAATTGTGAGGATGTCCTCTATCAAAACTATACTGAGTTTGGTAGCTTGTTATGACTTAGAAGTTGAACAAATGGTTGTGAAAACTGTTTTTCTTCATGGTGACTTGGAAGAAGAGTTTTACATGGAGCAGTGTAATACCCCATACCCGTACCTGAGACCGGGATAGGATATGAGGCATTACCAATATTTTTAGAATAATTTCAATTAATTTTTATTATTTAGTATTCATTTTCATGTTTCATGAAACATCCTTGTCGAAACCATTTTTAAATCGAGTTTTGGAAAATGGGAATCGACTTTAAGAAAAACAAAAACGGGAGTCGCCACCAATCTTTTAGGTGTGATTGGATCACCTTTAAAACATTTTGTTTTAAAATCATTAGTTTTGGTCTACGAAATCAGAAAACGGTTTCGGGAGCTGGTTACGTACGAGGAAGGGTTAGCACCCTCATAACGCCCAAAATTAGTACCTAATTGATTTTCAAAATTTCTTTAATGTAGGAAATTTAAAAAATTTAAGATGCAATCCTTTTTTTTAAATATTTTTGACTTTGAAAATTAGGGTTCACTTGTATCAAATGAATCAAAATATTACATCCAATAAGTTAGGACACAATATTTTTAAGACATTTGACACTAAGTTAGTCCTTTTGGAAATCCCTATCTCGAAACAACGAAACATCATATCCAATAAGTTAGGACACTACGCTTTGAAATTCCAAGACAGTTGCTTGCATTTTGAAAACCTTAAAAACTTAGAAGGGTGCTTGATTATTTGAACTCAACGAGGAAAGTTGCAACCCAGTAAGTTAGGGCACTACTTTTCTCGAAACTTCCAAACACCAAGCATTGCCTTTATTTTTTGAAAACTTTAGAGTCTTGTTTTTAAAATCGATGCATGAAGGAGCATATACGAGATAACATGTTATAATAATAAGTAAATAATAGCACAATAGCATAAATATCATACATTAACTAACATATATATAAGAAATAAAACATGGCAAATTTTAAAAAGTAAAATATACATAAAAGACAATATATATATTTAAGAAGAATAGGTAAAAACACATAAACATGTAATTCAACATATATTTAAACATATTAATAAAATGATGCATGATATACAATTTGACACATATATATATATAAAATAATAATATGCCAAACACTCAACATTTAATTATGTGACCAACATTTAATATATTGACATAATATATAAAAAGGGTTGTGTATATATATTAAAATATAAATAAAGTGAGTAATTTTTTAAAAAAATGTGTGCATTAAAATCAAATTTTGGTAATGTAATGATAATATAGTATACATAATAACTTTAGTTGTAGGATTATAATAAAATAATAAAATATAAATACTATGATATTGTACTATGTAAAATATAAGATAATAAACAAATTTAATAATACATGAAAATATAGTAATTAATAATGAATTTTGAAATAGTGTAATAATATATAAAATACTAATTTTATAATTTTGGGTAAAAAATATACATAGGTTTTAAAAATATAAAGTAAATAATTAATAAAATATTTAATATCAATTTAATATGAAAATAATAATGTGAATAATAATATACATGAAAAATATATAATGGATAATAATAATATGAAATAATATATTGTTAAAATGTAAAATAATATAATAATATAATAATATATAAATATTATGTGATAAAAATATAATATAATAAATAATAAATAATGATATATGTTAAAAAATATATTAATATGATAATAGAAAATATGAAGTAATATAATATAATAAAATATAAGTAAATAATAATATAAAATATATAATATATATGTAATTTAAATTAAATAAGTTATAAATAATTTTAAAAGGGATAAAGGGACTAAAATTAAATGTAAATAAAAATCGGTGGTTAATTTGATAATAAAAGAAACGGATTGGGACTTAATTGAAATGGCCATTAAATTCTTATGGACTCATTGGGAAATTTTCCCTTGTCCCAAAACGGTACCGTTTTAACCTAGACCTTAAAGTGGCCACAATTAGGATTAAATTAAAACTGAAATAAAACCTTAGGGATAATTTATAAATAATTAAAAATTAAATAAAAAAATAAATTGGAAGGACCATTAGGGCAATTAGACCTTTATTTAAAAACACGCGATCCTTCCCGGGTCACGGGTCAACACGCGGATCCTAGGGCCTTAAAACGACATCGTTTTTGGCTTATGGGATTAAACCAAAACGGGGCCGTTTAGAAAGGGCTATATAAGCCCGATATTAGGCCAAAAAATCATTTCGGTCCCCATTTTTAAAAAAATCTGAGAATTCTCTCTTAGCCTTCCTAGCTTTCCTGAGCTCCGGCCCTTAGTCGGTGGCCCTCCGTTCATCGGACCACCGTGTTTCCCCTCACGCGCCGTCACCGACTCCGCCGTGTATGGCGGTCGAGACCTAAAAGGTTCGTCTTTTCGAGGTGAAACAGAAGGTACTGTTCTCCTTTTCTTATTTTCTTTCCTTTGTATTTAAAAAAAAGCTTAAATATGTTATGCATGCAAAAGAAGTAAACCAGTAAAATCGAAAACAAAATAAAAGAGACGATCTATTACCCTTTCAAAAAGATCTGCTTTATTTCTCTGTCTTTTGATCGAATACAAAAATTTTTATGATGTTTTCTGTGTATACTTGTCTATCTATGCTTCTTGTTTTCTCTCAGATATCTATGTGCATTACCATTATGACAGCCCAATTATGCCCGCCCAAACTAAAAGACCAAACCCAATTAAATACAAACCCTAAAGCCCAAATCTTAACCCCTGCAGAGAGAGAAAACAAAGAAGACCCTCAAGCCTCAAGAAGACACTCGGCCAACCAATGGCCGCCTCGCGCACCACCACTGGCATATGCTCCCTCCATGCATCTGACACACCCATACCCTGCAAACACAAACAACAAAAATAGCAGCCACAACAGAGGAATGAGAGCATTTTTTATTGTTATTGTAATCGGTTATAAAACCGAAGGGAGAAATTTTGAAAAGGGGGAAGAAAAACACTTTACAAACAAGATTAATCAAAAAAAGAATAGAATTTCGAAAGGTGAATATTTTGTTGGTGTTTTAGTTTCCGATTTTCTTTGCATTCTATTTTGTTTTCTTATTTTTTATTTACGAAAAAATAATAAGGGAAAGAAGGATAAAAACGCACCTTCGATTCGCTATTTGGGTGCGCTCCGGTGTCCTTTCGCCGATCTGATGGCCGTCACACCCTGGGGTTTGACCAACAGCCGTGGCAGAGGGCGAGGAGCTGATGGGTCCTCCCTTTTCCCTTGCGTTGCTGTGGTCGTGAGTGTTCCTACTTCAAACCCGTTCAAAAAGAGGGTCAAAGGGACCCTTTCCATATAGCGCTGGTCGCCGTTCGCGGCGCGGGACATGGGGATCTCCCAATGAATCCATGGTCGGCCATGAAGGAGTGACGGAGAGCAAGAGACACTCTGCTGTTTTTGTGAAAATGGGGGGGTTTAAAACCTGACAGAGAAGAGAGAAAGCTTTTGGAATTTTTTGTAAAAATGGACTGCAAAAATGGAATTTTCAAAAAAATTTTGGGGTTAAATCTGCTGCGTGAAACGGCAGCGTTTTGAAGGGTGACCTAAGTGCCCAAACGGCACCGTTTTAGGGGTGCCCATTCGCGATCCGACCTGTACCCGGGGGATCCGTCTTTTTCCTTTAAATGGGAAATTGCTCGCCTTGGTCCCTCCCCCTTTTTCTGATATTTGATTTAGTCCCGATTGGCTTTTTTTTTTCTTTTTTAAATTTAGCCCGATTATTTTATTCCATCTCTAATTTGATCCCTGGACTGAACATTGAAACGCAGCGCATTAAGGGTTGGGGTAATTGCCCAGTTGACCCCTGTTTCTTCGCGCGTATCTCAATCTAACCCCCTGGCAGTTTTCTATTTTATAATTTATACCCCTTTTTTATTTTTATTTTTATTTAGCCCTCACCCTTTTATTTCAAATTGTTTTATCATGTTTTTATACATTTTATTTGCTGCCCATTCAGATGTTATATTTATTTAGTTTAAAATTTCACATGTTACTTATAAGATTTGTCACATTGTTCGTTTATTTGAATGTATATATATACATTATTTATTTTATGTTCCCTTTTGTAAACTGTTCGCCTTTTTAGTTTGTATGTTTGTTTTAAACATTTCACATGATGTGTTAAATTGTTTTGTTTTTATTGTATATTTTATATTATTTTATCTTATGCCGAAAACATTATTCATAGCAATTTATAAACCACCGTATTTATACTTCAAGAGTACCATTTAAAAAAAAAAAAAAAAAATCATCTTTTGCATTATTTATTTAAAATTTATTTCATTAGTTTAAATTGTTTTCATGTACCCTTCAAATTTCCATTCGTTTATTCTAAAACATTCTATTTATTATTTATTATAGGATTTTCTTATATTACCCGTAGTATGCTTTTATGTACATATATTATTGGTTCTAAAATTATATGTATTATCTTTTCTTAAATCACTTTATATACATTATTGATTTTAAAAAGAATTTCATCTTTTATTTTATTTATTTTTAAACTCGTTTATTAGTTTTCTTTATGGTTTTATACTTTATTCAATTTGACTTGCTTTGTACTATTTATATTTTTAGATTGCCAAATATGTTTTTGTTCATTAATTGTTAATGTTAGTATGTGAATGATGTATGTGAGCCATTATTGTCATCGCATGTATCATAAATTGTTCACTTATATTTTCACCTTGTTGTTGTATATTTACGTGACGTCATCCATGTATTATTGTTTATACTCATTCTCTCGTATCTCATATCTTTGCCTCACGAATTAAACCCCAATGTATTTATCCGATAAATCACCTTATTTTAACCCAAATAAATAACACATGTTGCTTGAATATTGTATTCGTTACTATTCAAAAACAAAATTTTCCAAATAAGGCAATGTTACGGGGTTTCGATTTCCTCGTTGTTTCTAAATGGCTAAATATCCTTTTCGAGTTTTAAAACACGAAACTCTCATTTAAATTAAAAGACGACCTTGTGCTCGGGAATTCATGGTATTGTGTCCTAACTTACGGGATGTGATACTCCGATATCTCGAGATAAGGAAATCTTTAAACAAATTGTTTTGTGCTAATTCAAAAATTTTAGAATCGATATTTATAGAAAAGATCGTATTTCAAATTCATTCCCGATTTTCGATTTTTGACATTAAGACACTAACTAATCAATTCGGTACCAATTCTTGGGCGTGTCGGGGGCGCTAATCCTTCCTCGTACGTAACCGACTCCCAAACTTGTTCTCTTAAAATTCATAGACCAAAATACTGTTTTAGTAAACTAAAATGTTTTATTAAAACAAAGGTGATCCGATCACACCTAATAAGGATCGGTGGCGACTCCCGTTTTAATTTTCGTTTTCAAAACCAAGTCGATCCCCGCGTTTTTTCAAAAAATGGTTTCAACAGCTTGGCGACTCCACTGGGGACTTCGAGAGTCGAGCCTTAAATTGATTATTTATTGTCTTTTGTCGAAAATTGAAAATCGGTTTTAAATTTACTACATTGCTTGTTGTCTGTTACTTTCATGGCTTTCTTCATAATATGCTGCTTTTAGTGGTTTAATTCTTTGATGTATCTCTGCATATCGCATCGCATTACCGGTCAATTTCACCTTCTTAAGTGGAAGTGAGAAACTACTCCTTCGTGAGGTCTTCACATCCGTATAGGATAGTGGATCGCTTTCGGGATACATCTGTACCTGCGTCTTCGTGAGGTTTTCATCTCCAAATAGCCGTAGAGAAATATATTCCCTTGAATCGAACTCAGTCTGTATGAGCCTATAATGGGTGAGGATCGAGGAATCTGCTGGTTCAGGTACCTTTATTCTAGAACCGAACCACATGTAATGAGCCCTAGGAGCCTACCCTAGGTAGAACCACACCGAACCCTAGTGGTCACCCGATTAGGTGCTTATTTACTCCTTATTTGTTTTGAATTCTATTCTTTGTATATAATACTGACTGGTGGTGTTTTGATTATTTTCGCATGGCATCTCATCATAAAAGGGTGTTGATTCACGTTCAGTTACTAGATAGGAGAGTTTGACATGGAAAAAGGATTTCTTAATAGAGTGGAGGATAATGCGGCCGTCCGAGTATGATCCGAGAGAACGCAACAAGAGAAAGGAGATAATTTGATCGAGGGATATGAGTCGGAGTTGTGGGATTTCACTCACATTAGTATAACTTAGAACGACCTGCAAGAGTTAAGAGATATATGGAATAGTTGGAATAGCGAAGTCAAGCAACTCTTTTACTGTAACTACGGCGATCTGCCCTATTTGATCGATGTAAAGGTGGACAAGTACTTGTTCCGGGCCCTCACACAGTTTTGGAACCCCGCTTACAGTTGCTTCACCTTCGGAGGAGTTGACTTAGTACCTACTGTGGAGGAATACATGGCGCTACTTAATTGCTCCAGGATTCAGGCTGATAGGGCCTATTCAAGACCTATCAATGTCCCTCCCTTCTTAAAGAAATTGATGAATATCACGGGGATGAGCGATCAATAGGTTGCAGCTCGCATCAAGCAAAAAGGGGATAGTAAGTGTATTCCTTGGAGGAATTTGAGGGATCTGATTCTTGCGCACCCGGATTCGAAGAAAAGGGTTGATGTTGTTGCCTTAAGTCTCTACGATTTGATCATCTTTCCTAAGGCGCTAGGACACATAGATGAAGCCGTCTCGGACTTATTCGATCGACTTGATAAAGGCACCACACCCATCCTGGCAATCCTAGCAGAAACTTTTCAATCCTTGAATACATGCCAGAGAGCGGGCGAGGGAAGATTTATCGATTGTGCACAGCTTCTTTTGGTTTGGTTCCACAGTCATTTTTGGAAGGTGGAAAAGGTCTCCTATCGGGTATTCTCTAGAGATTATTCCCCATTAAGAGAATTAGTGGCCACATTGAGGCGAGACGATATCTTAGAAGAGAAGTGAATAATTATTCTTAAAAATTTACGGGCCGAAGACGTTGAATGGAGGGCTCCGTGGTTGATTCCTGACGAGATTTTATATAGGTGCGGTGATTTTGACTGGGTCCCTCTGGCTAGAATATGGGGAGCCGTTGGATACGCTCTGCTGATGATGTTAAGGCAGTATCGATCGAGGCAGTTCATACCAGTGACACAAGGGTTAGCTCAATGTGAGTTCTCTTATAAGGATGATGGTTATAAGAAAAAAGTTCGCGAGATATCAGATGCATGGAACCAAGCTCGGAGAATGAAAAGATTTACCACAGGCCCGATGACCACCCCCGGGTATGAATGGTGGTGGGATAGGAGAGTGAACGACAACATCCCTAGGCCGAATCAAGGGAACACCCAACCAATAGAGGAGCATTTATGAGTCATCCCATCCGAGTTGGAGATCATTAAGCAAGACTTCGAGAAAAGGAACTCTGAGTTGGGAAAGAAGATAGAGCAGCTAGAAGAAGAGAAAATGAAGTTGGGGTTAGACGTCGATATCCACAAGCTAGAGGCCGAGAAATTAAGGAAAGGAAAGAACAAGGCTGAGGAAGATCTGGATAGTCTGAAAGCCGATTACAAGAAGCTGCGCATGTCGATAAGAACTGCCGATTTAGGTAAAACCTCGGAGCAATGGCGCCAAGAGATCAAAGAGAAAAAGACTAGATCCGACCATTGGGAGAAAAAGTTTCAAGATGCCCGAGAATGAGAGGACATTCTGAAAAAGAGTTTGATAGAAATCCAAAAAGAAAATGAGAAGTTACGAGCTTGTGTGGTTGAATTGGAAAGATCACTACATCAATATCATAGCCGTAATTCCGTAACTGAGCTGAAAGCTAGTCTGAGCAGGATTAGAGAGTTGAAAGGGAAAGTAGAGGAACTCGAGACTGCGTTGTGAGATAGCAAAATTCGAGTAGAACTTCTTGAGGCAAACAACGACCATTGTAAGGAACAGTTTCACCACTCTCAAAACCAGATTAGAGAAAGAGACTATGTCATGGGCGAAGCTGTGGCTCAGGTTCGGAAGGTAGCCAATCACTTGCAAACCTTGGCAGTTCAGGCTGATGTATTGAGCATAAAGTACGAGTCAAAATCAGATCGAGGCCGAAACTTAGCTTGGCTTCTTAGGAAAATTAAGGCTTTAGGCATTAGGGCGAAGTCGTATATGTAATCATCCGTTCTATATAAAGAAATTTTTCTTCTAGTGAAGTTCTTCTAATGAAATTGAATTAGAACCAACACTTCTTTTTGCATTCATTCATTTGCATTACATTTCATAATGTGCATTAAATTTCACAAAAAGACCCTGATTAAACCAAATTATTTCAGTTAATCTGGAAACCAACGAGAATCAACCGACCGAACACAGCTACTATACCCGCCGTAAAACTAAAGCAATGGATCAGAGATTAGAAAGAATAGAACAAATGCAAAGGGAAATGCAAGAGTAATTATAAGCACAGATGCAAGAGCAACTGGCTAAGAGACAACAAGATATGAAGGAAAAAATAGAAGAATCCCAAAATAATTTGATAGGCCAGTTGGCGCAGTTGATGGCTAGAGAACGCGAGAAAGGGAAGAGCACTATGGGGGACGATAATGAGGACCCTATCTATCCTGCAGGCTTTGCTCCGGTAAACACTCAACCACAACTAGAGGTGCACCCACGAACGGTACCCGTCACTATTAGGCCCCAACAATACCAGGCCAATGCCTCGACAAGGTTCGAGCTCTAAGCCCAGAGATAATCCAGCTAATCCATTCGTCCCAGACCTCGACGACGTGGCAGAAATAGAGAAAGAAAAAGTATACCTGGCAAAACAACTCGATGATCGTTGTAAATGGCTTGAAGAAAAATTCAAAGCAATGGAGACTGCTAATTACCGTAGCGGGATCGACGCCAAGGACTTAAGCTTAGTCCCAGATCTGGTGCTTCCACCAAAATTTAAAACCCCAGAGTTCGAAAAGTATAAAGGGACGAGCTGCCCTGAAGCTCATATTACAATGTTCTGTCGAAGAATGACAGTGTATGTTAACAATGATTAGCTGTTAATCCACTGTTTCCAGGATAGTCTGATCGGATCTACGGCCAAGTGGTATAACCAGCTCAGCCGTGCCCAAATTGGTTCATAGAAGGACTTGGCTCAAGCTTTCATGAAACAATACGGTCACGTGACGGACATAGCACCCGACAGAATTACCCTACAAAATATGGAAAAAAAGCCGAGTGAGAGCTTTAGGCAGTATGCACAACGGTGGAGGGAGATGGCAATGCAGGTCCAACCACCTCTCTTGGAAAAGGAAACAACCATGCTTTTTATCAATACCCTGAAGGCCCCATTCATTAACCACATGTTGGGAAGCGCTACTAAGAGCTTCTCTGACATAGTGATGTCTGGGGAGATGATAGAAAACGTGGTGAGATGTGGGAAAATTGAAGCGGGAGAAAGTGCCAAAAGGTCGGCTCCAAGAAGGAAAGAAAATGAGGTGAATAATGCAAGCGCATATCATAAGGGTTGTTCTAAGCCAATCACAGTAAGCCAGCCGAGGGCAGTGACTACTAACCATCAGGGCTCTACGAGTCAAGATTCCAACCCAAGGCCTAACACGGAAAGTGTTCAGTTCACGCCGATCCCTATGACGTATAGGGAGCTTTACCAAAATCTGTTCGATATGCATGTGGTGTCTCTATTTTACCTGAAACCCATGCAACCTCCATTCCCAAAGTGGTATGACGCAAACGCGCAATGTGAATACCATGTAGGAACTGCAGGACATACAATTGAGAACTGCACGACCTTTAAAAAATTAGTTGAAAGGTTCATAAAGATGGGCATTGTGAAGTTCGATGATCCCATAAAACCTAATATGGCGGAAAACCCATTACCCAGTCATTCAGACGATGGGGTAAATGCGATAGTCGAAGTGGAGGAAAGAAAACTAAGATAGATGTCTCAGAGGTAAAAACTCCATTGAAATAGGTTTGGAAGAAGATGATGGAAAGAGATTTGATCACACAAGATTCAAAGGAAAGGCCTAAGGAAGTAAGAAGATACTGCGAGTTTCATGCCAATGGAGGTCATGACATCCAAGAGTGCAGTAAGTTCAGGTCCATAGTGCAAAATCTAATGGACAATAAAGAGATTAAATTTTACGAAGAAATTGAAGGGTCAAAAGAAGGAGAGGTCTACGCCTCAAAAAAAAGAACAACAGAAGAGGCCCAAAGAGTCAATCACCCTGTGGTGATAATTTCGCGACCAAAGAACAATGAAGCAGGGGTACAAATGGTGCCAAGAGTCATAATTCAGAAACCAGTATCCTTCCCTTACAAGGATAGTAAAATGGTTCCCTGGAATTATGACTACAACGTGATGATCCCAGGTAGAGAGAGTTCGGCCAATGTTTCAAGAGAGAACCAAAATATAGGTTTCTATACACGTAGTGGAAGACGTTATGACCCTGCAAGTACAGAAACTAAAACTGTTAAGGAAAAAACCCCAATAGCCGAGCAAAGAAAGGAAAAAACGGTTAGGTTCGAATCACCAATCAACAAACCAGTAACTGAGAAAGAAGCTAGAGAATTCCTAAAATTCTTGAAGCACAGTGAGTACAGCGTGGTTGAACAGTTACATAAGCAACCGGCTCGCATCTCGGTATTAGCTTTGCTCTTGAGTTCGGAGACACATCGAAGTGCGTTAATGAAGGTGCTTAATGAAACTTACGTCACGAATGATATCTCTGTCAACAAACTGGACCGTCTCGTCAATAATATAAGCACCGATAATTTCATATTTTTCAATGATGATGAAATACCACCGGGAGGAATGGGATCAACAAAAGCGCTGCATATCACAACCCGCTGTAAAGGACATACACTACCGGGAGTGTTGATCGACAATGGGTCTGCATTAAATGTCCTACCCCTGTTTACGCTGAAGAGGTTGCCAGTAGATAGCTCCCATATGAAGACATGCCAGAATATAGGGAGGGCATTTGATGCTACTGAAAGGAAGGTAATGGGGAGGATTGAAATACCCCTTTTAATCGGTCCAAGTACATACGAGATAGATTTCTTAGTAATAGACATCAAGCCTTCTTACAATTGCTTGTTGGGAAGGCCGTGGATTCACTCGGCGAGGCGATCCGTCATCGCCGCATCGAGCTCAAATTTATAACAGAGGGGCGATTGGTGACTATAAACGTAGAAGAGGATATCATTGCGTCTGTTACTAGCGACGCACCTTATGTAGGGACAGATGATGAAGCAATAGAATGCTCTTTCCGATCATTAGAATTTGTGAATGCAACATTTATTGTCGAAAGGAACAAGGTCCCGGTGCCCAAAATCTCCAAAACTACCAAGATAGGTTTGCTATTGACAGTTGGGAAGGGAGCTGTGCCCAGAAAGGGGTTTGGAAGAAATCTACAAGGAAGGATAAAGGCACCTATGCTCACCGACAAACAAGACCGTTTTGGCTTAGGGTACAAGCCAGATGCAAGGCAGAGGAAGAAGGAAATAGAGAAGAAACAAGAAAGGAGGAGAGTGCGTTTGAATGGAGAAGAGGTCAAATAGGAACCAATGGCTTTTCCTCACATATCCAAAATATTCGTGTCAGGAGGGACCATTCATTCTGAAGAAAGATCGGTGAAGAAGGGGTTTACCGAGTAGATATTGGGAAGTTTGAGCATTAATGCCATATCCGAAGAAGAAACAAGAGAAGGGGATCAATTAGACATTTGCCCATACGTGCCTGGGAGCGTTTTAAACAATTGGACCGCGGAGGAGATCCCTGTAACTTTTAAAATTAATTCAGAGTAATATCCAAAACAAGTTTATCGCTCTAAGCCTAGGGGCAATAAGAATCTTTTTGTGAAATAGGCTATTATCCAGTATCGTTATTTCAATAAAAATGCATCTTTGCGTATCAATTTGAGTAAACATTCTTTTGTTCTTTCCACTTCATTCATAATCATACCACACGAATAAAATATTCTTAGATTCCTTTGTTCTTTGGATTTCTTTTTTCGTCCATAACAGGTCTCTAGATATCAATGACATGAGCAACGTTGCCAATGACTCGGAAATTCCTTTCGAGCAAGATTTATGTATGAAAGACACTGAGGATTTTGAAGATGACCAAAATTGCAGCCCATCTCCTGATTTGTAAAGGATGATAGATCAAGAGGAGAAACAAATCCTACCTCATAAGGAGCCGGTGGAAATTGTTAGCTTAGGAGAAGGAAAAGAGGTGAAAATAGGAGCTAGTATCGCTGCAGAAACAAAGCAGGACCTCATCGAGTTACTCCGGGAATTTAAGGATGTCTTTGCATGGTCATATCAAGACATGCCCGGGTTGAATACTGATATCGTGGTACATCGACTCCCCATAAAGGAAGAATGCAGGCCAGTACAATAGAAACTCTTAAGGATAAGACCCAATGTTTTGTTAAAGATAAAGGCAGAGGTCAAGAAGCAATTCGACGCCGGTTTCTTACAAGTGGTCAAGTACTCAGAATGGGTAGCCAACATAGTCCCAGTTCCTAAGAAAGATGGAAAGGTACAGATGTGCGTGGACTATCGGGATTTGAATAAGGCCAGCCCCAAAGATAATTTCCCATTGCCTCACATTGATACACTAGTGGACAACACGGCAGGTTACTCACTTTTCTCATTCATGGACGGCTTCTCGGGATATAACCAGATAAAAATGTATCCTGAAGACATGGAAAAGACAACATTTGTAACCATGTGGGGAACGTTTTTTTATAAAGTGATGCCATTCGGATTAAAGAACGCAGGAGTAACATATCAGAGAGCCATGGTAACTTTGTTCCATGACATGATGTACAAGGAGATCGAAGTTTACGTTGATGACATGATTGCAAAATCCAAAACCGAGAAGGAGCATGTGCAGGTCCTAAGGAAACTATTCTTGAGGTTAAGGAAGTACCAACTAAAGCTCAATCCCGCAAAGTGTACCTTCGGGGCCAGGTCAGGAAAGTTGTTGGGATTCGTGGTCAGTGAAAAAGGGATCGAGATTGACTCGGATAAAGTCAAGGCTAAACAAGAATTACCTCCACCACGCACTCAAAAAGAAGTTCGAGGTTTCCTAGGAAGACTGAATTACATTGCCCGTTTCATTTCACAATTGATGAAAAAATGCGACCCCATATTTCGTCTCCTTATGAAGCATAATCCAGGTGTTTGGGATGAAGAATGCCAGAAAACTTTCGATAAGGTCAAGCATTATTTGTCCAATGCCCCAGTACTGATGCCACCTTGCCTGGATAAACCACTGATACTATACTTGGCAGTGTTCGAAAACTCCATGGGATGTGTGTTGGGCCAACATGACGAGTCAGGAAGAAAAGAGAAAGCGATATACTATCTCAGCAAGAAATTCACCGAATGTGAGACAAGATATTCATCGATCGAGAAGTTGTGTTGTGCTTTGATTTGGACAACCCGAAGGCTGAGACAATACATGTTGTACCACACAACTTGGCTCATCTCAAAACTAGACCCTTTGAAGTATATGATGGAATCAAACACTTTGAACGGAAGAATGGCTCGGTGGCAAATTTTGCTTTCTGAGTTTGACATAGTCTACGTGAACCAAAAGGCTGTAAATGGGAGTGCAATAGCAGATTTTCTAGCCAGTAGGGCTTTAGAAGATTATGAACCGTTAAGCTTTGACTTCCCAAATGAGGATCTAATGTACGTGGTAACCATGGAGGAAGACTCTCAAGAAGGCCACCCCTGGAAGTTGAATTTTGATGGAGCTTCCAATGCTGTAGGGAATGGAATTGGGGCAGTTTTGGTATCCCCAAATGGAGATCATTATCCTTTCACTAGTAAATTGGATTTTGATTGCACAAACAATATGGCTGAATACAAAGCATGTATCATGGGCATCCGTGCAACCATTGAACTCGAGATCAAAGTGTTAGAGGTATACGAAGATTCTGCATTAGTGATCTATCAGCCTAAAGGTCAATGGGAGACAAGAGACCCTAAGTTGATCAATTACCGAAGGCTGGTTCTTGAGTTAATCGAGGAGTTTGACGATATCACTTTCTGCTACCTCCCACGAGATGAAAACCAGATGGCTGATGCTTTGGCAACCTTAGCTTCTATGATCAAAGTGAATAAATAAGAGGATATAAAGCCTATCCAAATGAGTATTTATGAGGCTCCGGCTCATTGCTGCAATATTGAAGAAGAAGAAGAGAAAGATGATCATCCTTGGTACCAGGATATTTTACTATATGTGAGGAGTCATGAATACCCAAATTAAGCGACTGAGAATGATAAAAGGACATTAAGAAGACTGGCTGGTGACTATCTCTTAGATGGAGAGATCCTATACAAAAGAAGGAAGGATCAGGTACTCCTGAGATGTGTAGATGCTGTCGAGGCTAAGCAAATCCTAGAAGGGGTTCATGAGGGTGTCTGCGGAACACATACTAATGGTTTCACCATGGCCAGACAGATCATGCGATTCAGATATTATTGGTCCACTATGGAAGGAGATTGCATCAACTATGCCAAGAAGTGCCATAAATGCCAAATTTATGGAGATAAAATTCATATACCTCCTTCACCCCTTCATGTCATGGCTTCTCCATGGCCTTTCTCAATGTGGGGCATGGATGTCATTGGGCCAATCTCACCAAAGGCATCTAATGGACATCGATTCATCTTTGTCGTTATAGATTATTTCACCAAATGGGTAGAGGCCACCTCTTATGCTAACGTCACAAAGTCAATCGTCAGTAGATTCTTAAAGAAAGAAATCATATGTCATATGGATGCCTGAAAGGATCATATCGGACAATGCACTGAACTTAAACAACAGCACGATAGCAGAAGTCTGTAGCCAATTCAAGATCAAACATCATAACTTGTCACTGTATCACCCAAAGATGAATGGTGCAATGGAAATGGTCAATAAGAACATCAAGAAGATCATAGAAAAAATGATTGAGACCTATAAAGATTGGCACGAGAAATTACCATTCGCCCTATATACCTACCGGACGTCAGTCAGAACCTCTACCGGGGCAACACCTTTTTCTTTAGTTTATGGAATGGAAGCAATTCTGCCTATTGAGGTCGAGATTCCCTCTCTACGCGTGCTTTCAAAACTAAAATTAGATGAAGCAGAATGGATCCAATCTCGATATGACCAGTTGAACTTGATTGAAGAAAAGAGGCTAAAGGCTATCCGTCATGGTCAAATGTATCAAAAGAGAATGATGCGGGATTATAATAAGAAGGTTCGCCCTAGAGAATTCCATGAAGGAGACCTCGTATTGAAAAAGATCCTTCCCATACAAAAAGACTTCAAAGGGAAATGGATGCCAAATTGGGAAAGACCTTATGTGGTAAAGAAGGCTTTCTCTGGAGGGGCTCTGATTTTGACCTAGATGGATGATAAAAGCCTGCCTAATCCTGTGAATTCAGATTCAGTCAATAGGTATTTTACCTAAAAACAATAAAAAAAAAAACAGAGAGGCCAAGGTGAAAACCCGTGAAAGGACGCTCTGAGACCAAAGGGGTTTGAATTGAAAACCCAGGAATGGGCAATTCAAATTTTGATCAAACATAGGGCATGCGGCAGTTTTGTCTTCTCAGTTTTGTCTTATCTGAATTAACAGGAAGGAGGGATGTTACATATTGGGGCATCAACAAAGTACTCTTGGTTTTCCAAGCACATACCGAGTTCAAAGAGTCCTCGAGAAGTTTGTGCAACAAAGCTCATACTGCGATATCTGGGGCACCTATTCTTATCTTATTCATTTTGTTTAGCAGAATGTGCCACCTTAATTAATTTGTAGGTTCTCATTTTGTACCTTAGCAAATGTGCTATCTTAATTACCTTGTTCATCTTGAGCTTCGCTCTCAATAAAATTCCATCTTGCCTATTGCGATAATCTTTTTCAAGCGTCTTTCATTAAATTGATGATTAATGGACTAATAATATTCAAAAGAGTTCTGCATATTACTCTGAAATTCTTCTAAATGATACAAGGACCTAAAAAGGGACTAATTAGTTTGAATCGCCCAAATTCAAGGATTGGAAAAGTTGGGGAAAGAATAGCCCAAATTGCGATTATCCTTCGGGTATTCTGCCAGAGATACCAGTCAAGGAAAATATAGAATAATACGTCAATAATAAAATCTCGATGAACAACGAGTGATTTAAAAAAAAAGGGGGACATTTTGCATTCATCAAACGTCATTCATACACGTCTAGCTAGGAGTATTTGATTCATTCTGATCATGACATCCTAATCATTTGGCATAAATAGGTCCATGAAACGAATTCAACAGGTCATGTTCTCCAAAGAATGGTGTAACAGATTGAAGACGAACGACCTTAACCCCCTAAGCAGTAGGGTAACAGGCTGAATTTACAGATCTTAGCCCCCTAAACAGTAGGGAAAGAGATCGAAGACGAAGGGCCTTAACCCCCTAAGCAGTAGGGTAACAGGCTGAATTTACAGATCTTAGCCTCCTAAGCAGTAGGGAAAAAGATCGAAGACGAAAGGCCTTAACCCCTTAAGCAGTAGGGTAACAGGCTGAATTTACAGATCCTAGCCCCCTAAGCAGTAGGGAAATAGATCGAAGACGAAGGGCTTTAACCCCCTAAGCAGTAGGGTAATAGGTTGAATTTACAGATCTTAACCCCCTAAGCAGTAGGGAAACAGATCGAAGACGAAGGGCCTTAACCCCCTAAGCAGTAGGGTAACAGGCTGAATTTACAGATCTTAACACCCTAAGCAGCAGGGAAACAGATCAAAGACGAAGGGCCTTAACCCTCTAAGCAGTAGGGTAACAGGCTGAATTTACAGATCTTAACCCCCTAAGTAGTAGGGTAACATGCTAGAAATCAAATATCCTCTCTCTGAAATGGCGTTGGAGCGGCTAAAAGCCACAGCAGATCTCCTTAAAGTTTCAGTAGATTGAAAATCACAGGTCTTATCTCTCTGAAGTTGCAGTAGAGCAGATCCAAACAAACCTTATCTTCCTAAAGTTACAACGGAGCGGGACTTATCTCCCCGAAGTTGCAGTGGAGCATAATAAAGCTACCTGAAGAATGATGAGCACCAAAGAAGTCAGACTTGGCGACCGGGCAAATTGGTCTTTCCTGAAAGTCTTTGTTCTATTCTCGTTACACGACAATGAGCAAAGAGGAGCAGCTGTACAGGCCCAATTATGCCCGGCCCAAACTAAAAGACCAAACCCAATTAAATACAAACCCTAAAGCCCAAATCCTAGCCCCCTGCAGAGAAGAGAAAACAACAACAGCCCTCAAGCCTCAGCAGCACACTCGGCCAACCAATGGCCGCCTCGCACACCACCACCAGCATATGCTCCCTCCATGAGTCTGACACACCCATACCCTGCAAACACAAACAACAAAAATAGCAGCCACAACAGAGGAATGAGAGCATTTTTTATTGTTATTGTAATCGGTTATAAAACCGAAGGGAGAAATTTTGAAAGGGGGGGGAAGAAAAACACTTTGCAAACAAGATTAATCAAAAAAATAATAGAATTTTCGAAAGGTGAATATTTTGTTGGAGTTTCAGTTTCAGATTTTCTTTGCATTCTATTTTGTTTTCTTATTTTTTATTTACGAAAAAATAATAAGGGAAAGGAGGATAAAAACGCACCTTCGATTCGCCATTTGAGTGTGCTCTGGTGTCCTTTCGCCGATCTGATGTCCATTGCAACCCTGGGGTTTGACCAACGGCCATGGCAGAGGGCGAGGAGCCGATAGGTCCTCCCTTTTCCCTTGCGTTGCTGTGGTCGTGAGTGTTCCTACTTCAAACTCGTTCAAAAAGAAGGTCGAAGGGACCCTTTCCATGTAGCGCTGGTCGCCGTTCGCGGCGCGGGACATGGGGGATCTCTTAATAATTCCATGGTCGGCCATGGAGGAGGGACGGAGAGCAAGAGACGCTTTGCTGTTTTTTTAAAAATTGGGGGGGGGGGGGTTTAAAACCTAACAGAGAAGAAAGAAAGCTTTTGGAATTTTCTGTAAAAATGGACTGCAAAAATGGAATTTTCAAAAAAATTTTAGGGTTAAATCTGCTGCGTGAAACGGCAGCGTTTTGAAAGGTGACCTAAGTGCCCAAACGGCACCGTTTTAGGGGTGCCCATTCGCGACCCAACCCGTACCCGGGGGATCCGCGTTTTTCCTTTAAATGGGAAATTGCTCGCCTTGGTCCCTCCCCCTTTTTCTGATATTTGATTTAGTCTCGATTGGCTTTTTTTCTTTTTTAAATTTAGCCCAATTATTTTATTCCATCTCTGATTTGATCCCTGGACTGAACATTGAAACGCAGCGCATTAAGGGTTGGGGTAATTGTCCAGTTGACCCCTGTTTCTTCGCGCGTATCTCAATCTAACCCCCTGGCAGTTTTCTATTTTATAATTTATACCCCTTTTTTATTTTTATTTTAATTTAGCCCTCACCCTTTTATTTCAAATTATTTTATCATGTTTTTATACATTTTATTTGCTACCCATTCGGATGTTATATTTATTTAGTTTAAAATTTCACGTGTTACTTATAAGATTTGTCACATTGTTCATTTATTTGAATGTACATATATATACATTATTTATTTTATGTTCCTTTTGTAAACTGTTACGCCTTTTTAGTTTGCATGTTTGTTTTAAATATTTCACATGATGTGTTAAATTGTTTTGTTTTTATTGTATATTTTATATTATTTTATCTTATGCTGAAAACATTATTCATAGCAATTTATAAACCAATCGTATTTATACTTCAAGAGTACCATTTTTTTAAAAAAAAGAAAAAATCATCTTTTGCATTATTTATTTAAAATTTATTTCATTAGTTTAAATTGTTTTCATGTACCCTTCAAATTTCCATTCGTTTATTCTAAAACATTCTATTTATTATTTATTATAGGATTTTCTTATAGTACCGTAGTATGCTTCTATGTACATATATTATTGGTTCTAAAAATTATATGTATTATCTTTTCTTAAATTGCTTTATATACATTATTGATTTTAAAAAAATTCATCTTTTATTTTATTTATTTTTAAACTCGTCTATTAGTTTTCTTTATGGTTTTATACTTTATTCAATTTGACTTGCTTTGTACTATTTATATTTTTTAGATTGCCAAATATGTTTTTGTTCATTAATTGTTAATATTAGTATGTGAATGATGTATGTGAGCCATTATTGTCATCGTATGTATCATAAATTGTTCACTTACATTTTCACCTTGTTGTTGTATATTTACGTGATGTCATCCATGTATTATTGTTTATACTCATTCTCTCGTATCTCATATCTTTGCCTCACGAATTAAACCCCAATGTATTTATCCAATAAATCACCTTATTTTAACCCAAATAAATAACACATGTTGCTTGAATATTGTATTCGTTACTATTCAAAAACAAAATTTTCCAAATAAGACAATGTTATGCATTTTGAAATATCGAGGAACTGTGCCCTAACTTACGGGGTTTCGATTTCCTCGTTGTTTCTAAATGGCTAAATATCCTCTTCGAGTTTTAAAACAAGAAACTCTCATTTAAATTAAAAGACGACCTTGTGCTCGGGAATTCATGGTATTGTGTCCTAACTTACGGGATGTGATACTCCAATATCTCGAGATAAGGAAATCTTTAAACCAATTGTTTTGTGCTAATTCAAAAATTTTAGAATCGATATTTATAAAAAAGATCGTATTTCAAATTCATTCTTGATTTTCAATTTTCGACATTAAGACACTAACTAATCAATTCGGTACCAATTCTTGGGCGTGTCGGGGGCGCTAATCCTTCCTCGCACGTAACCAACTCCCAAACTTGTTCTCTTAAAATTCGTAGACCAAAACACTGTTTTAGTAAACTAAAATGTTTTATTAAAACAAAGGTGATCTGATCACACCTAATAAGGATCGGTGGCGACTCCCGTTTTAATTTTCGTTTTCAAAACCAAGTCGATCCCCGCGTTTTTTCAAAAAATGGTTTCGACACCAGCCTCTCTCAATCAAGTGAAAGGGAAGGCTTTATAGCCTTAGTCCCTTACATATTGTGGGAAAGAAATCTACGATTTCTTTCCATTTCGTGTCTTCTGTATCTTTGACTGATATGCTGTGATTTTCTTGCCATTTCCTGCTCTGCTTTTTCGCGTATCTGCTGTTTGTTTCCTTTTCTTGCAGGTAACTCGTGAAGATCTCGGTGGCTGGGCTTGCTATCATGGATTCGAATCTCGGTAGATGCCTATTGGTGCACTGATGAGCACAAAATAGTCTCTTTTGCGGAGATCTCGGCGTCAAAAGAGGTACCGAGGTCGGAGGTGAGGCCTAGTATTACGGTGCACTGACGGTGGTGACGTTCGAAGTACCCCAATGTTTCTGGACAGCTCACTGATTAGGGCCAGCTGGGGTGACGTGAGGGGACAAGGCCATTGATGGCTCTTGCTTCGGGAGTTGGAACGGCCTTGATGACGTGGCACAGCTTCTAGATCCTGTTACGGCTCTGAGGAAAAGGCAAAAACCCTAGGGTTCCCTGCCTTAAAAAAATTTGGGCCAACTGGGCCACCTTGTAATTGGGTTAGGGTATTATGGTCTGGTAGGTATTGGGTTTAAATTGTATTTGGGTGTAACCGGGTACATGGGTAGTGCTTCTGTATTGAACCAAAAACACTTGGGCTTTGTAATTGGACTTTTAAATGGACATTTTAAATAAATAAATACTTATTCTTTTATTCTGTTTTCAGCCTGGTCAAATTTGGGCTACTACAGCTGCCCCTCTTTGCTCATTGCTGTGTGACGGGAATCGAGCAAAGATTTAGAAAGACCAAATTTGACCGGTCTTATCAAATCATGGTCTTCAATCTGCTTCTTATGATTGTCATGTTGATATCTTCGATCTGCTCTCCGTCGAACACAGAGACGCCAAATCTACTTCTTCGATTTGTTCTCTGACAATACAGAGATGCCAAATCATCTTAGATTTGCTTCAGCGTTAGCACGCAAAAACCAAATCAGCTATGTCTTCGATTTGCTCCTTGTAAGCACAAGGATACCAAACCATCTTGGATCTGCTTCAGTCTAATCATCTGAAGGTTAGATCTGCTATGTGTCTGCCCTCCGTAGAATATGGAGATGGCAAACTTCGATTTGTTCTCTGACAATACAGAGATGCCAAATCATCTTAGATTTGCTTCATCGTAAGCACGTGAAAACCAAATCAGCTATGTCTTCGATTTGTTCCTTGTAAGCACAAGGATGCCAAATCATCTTGGATCTTACTTCAGTATAAACATCTGAAGGCCAGATCTGCTATGTGTCTGCTCTCCATCGAATATGGAGACGTCAAACTTTGATTTGTTCTCTGACAATACAGAGATGCCAAATCATCTTAGATTTGCTTCATCATAAGCACGTGAAAGCCAAATCAGCTATGTCTTCGATTTGTTCCTTGTAAGCACAAGGATGCCAAACCATCTTGGATTTTGCTTTAGCCAGATCTGCTATGCTGCGGCCTATTACCCTACTGCTTAGGGGATTCAGGTGCGTCGTCTTTGATTACCTGTAGAATGATTATGCCTGATGATTAGGATGCTATGATCGAAGTGAGTCGAATGTTCCTAACTAAACATGTTATGATGCAAAATGTTATGAACATGATCCCTATCCTAGATGTCACCACTCGTTCCTTCACTTGTCTTTTCTTTTCTCAAAGTATTATTCTTGCTCAGCCTGTAAGCCTGTACCCTTCCTCAAATGCTACGATCCATTGAGGATGTCTGTAAGATAATCGTTGGTTTTGTCCATTTTCTTTTTAGACTGGAAGAAAGAAATCCCTCGAGTTCCTTCATCCCTTACTTATGTGAATTTCTCGAACAATTGTCCTATTTTAGTTTCTTGTATTATCTAGAAATTCCAGAGTAATGCGCAAACTTCATTTGTGAACATATTTAGTTCATCTATCATTATTTCAATGCAACATACTTAAAGAATAAAGGAAGATAAATAATCTCTAAGAATAATTGGATTTGAATGAATTATCAAAAAAGATACAAAGGAAATTAATCTGAAAGCCTATCTTTGAGAAGAAAAAAAATCTAAAGATAGCAAACAGGCCAAAAATTAGATGTCCTAGATATCGCCGCTTGAGCGCTTATACATCGACTTCATGAAGGCATGTGTTTAGAAGATTCAAAGTACTCAGTCGATGCCCCAGTATGTAACGTTCTTCGTTCTTTGTTGAGCAAGATTACCGGATGCTTCAAAATTTGAGTCGCCCTTTCAGGTTTTCAACTCAAAACCCTTTTGGTCACAATGCGCCCTTTGCGGGTTTTCACCTTGGCCTCTCCATTTTTCTCTTTTTCCCCCTTTTTATATTTTTTTTGTTTTCGAAACCTCAAAGCGCCCTTTGTGGGTTTTCACCTTGGATTCTCTTCTCCTTTAGACAAAGTATTTTTTAACTGAGTCTGAGTTCATTGGGTTGGGTAAACTTTTCTCATCCATTTCCGTTAAGACCAATGCACCACCAGAGAAAGCTTTCTTCACGATATACGGCCCCTCCTAATTCGGGATCCATTTTCCTCTAAAGTCCTTCTGAATGGGAAAGATCTTTTTCAACACAAGATCCCCCTCATGGAATTCTCTTGGTCGAACTTTCTTATCATAAGCTCGCATCATTCGCTTCTGATACATCTGACCATGTCGAATGGCTCTTAGCCTCTTGTCCTCAATCAAGTTCAACTGGTCATATCGGGATTGAACCCATTCGGCTTCATCTAACCTTATCTCTGTCAAAATTCAAAGAGAAGGTATTTCTACTTCAATAGGTAACACTGCTTCCATCCCATAAACTAATGAGAATGGGGTTGCCCTAGTAGAGGTTCTGACCGATGTTTGATAGGCCAGAAGTGCAAACGGTAACTTCTCATTCCAATTTCTATAAGTCTCAGTCATCTTCCCCACTATTTTCTTAATGTTCTTGTTGGCGGCCTCCACTGCCCCATTCATTTTTGGATGATAGGGAGAAGAATTGTGATGCTTGATCTTGAACTGATCGCAAACCTCTGCTATCATTTTATTGTTTAAGTTCAATGCATTGTCGGATATGATCTTCTCAGGCATTCCATACTGACAAATGATCTCCTTCTTCAAGAATCGACTCATAGCTGACTTAGTAACATTCGCATAAGAAGCGGCCTCTACCCATTTTGTAAAGTAGTCAATTACCACGAAGATAAACCGATGTCCATTCGAAGATTTCGGTGATAAATTTTGTTCCCATAAATCTGACACTTATGGCATTTCTTGGTATAATTGATACAGTCCCCTTCTATAGTGGCCCAATAATAGCCAAACCTCATGATTTGCCTTGCCATCGTGAACCCATTTGCATGCGTCCCACATACACCTTCATGAACTTCTTCTAAAATTAGCTTAGCTTCTACAGCATCGACACATCTCAAAAGTACTTGGTCTTTCCTTTTCTTGTACAGGATATCCCCGTCCAAGACATAGTCGCAAGCTAACCTTCTCAAAGTTCGTTTGTCATTTTCATTAGCCTATTCAGGGTATTTACTATCTCTCACATATCGTAATATATCCTGATACCAAGGGTTATCGTCCTTTTCTTCCTTCTCAATGTTACAACAATGAGCTGGAGCCTCATAGACACTCATTTGAATTGGTCTCATCTCTTCCTCTTTATTCGCCTTAATCATTGAGGCCAAGGTTGCTAAAGCATCTGCCATCTAATTTTCATCTCGTGGGAGATAATTGAAGGTGATGTCATCGGACTCCTCAAGTAACCCCAAAACTACCTTTCGATAATTGATCAATTTAGGGTCCCTTGTCTCCCATTCACCTCTAAGCTGATAAATTACCAACGCAGAATCTCCATATACTTCTAGGGTTTTTATACCTCGCTCTATAGCTACTTGAAGTCCCATGATGCATGCTTTATACTCAGCCATATTATTCGTGCAATAAAAGTCCAACTTGCACGTCAATGGGTAATGATCGCCATTCGGGGATACCAAATCGCGCCTAATTCCATTTAATTGCATTAGAAGCCCCATCAAAATTTAGCTTCCAAAGCGAATCTTGGTCATTGCTATACACATTAACTCCTCATTTGGAAAATCAAAGTTCAATGGCTCATAATCCTCTAGAGCCCTACTGTCCAAGAAGTCTGCTACCGCACTTCCTTTTATAGCCTTCTAACTTATGTAGACTATATCAAACTCTGAAAGCAAAATTTTCCATCTCGCCATTCTCCCATTTAGAGCCGTTGACTCCATCATGTATTTCAATGGATCAAGCTTTGAGATGAGCCAAGTGGTATGGTACAGCATGTACTGTCTTAATCTCCAAGTTGTCCAAATTAGCGCACAACACAACTTTTCAATTGGTGGATATCTCATTTCACAGTTAGTGAATTTCTTACTGAGATAATAAATTGCCTTCTCCTTTTTCCCTGACTCGTCATGCTGACCAAGCACACATCCCATAGAATTACTGAACACTGAAAGTACAGTATTAACGGTTTATCTGGGCTAGGTGGAGATAATACCGGACCATTCAACAAATACTGCTTGACCCTTTCAAAAGCATTATGGCATTCCTCATCCTAAGTACCTTGATTGTGCTTTCTGAGGAGGCGAAAGATAGGATCACATTTCTCGGTTAGTTGTGAAATGAACCAAGCGATGTAATTCAACCTTCCTAGGAATCCTCGAACTTCTTTTTGAGTTTGTGGTGGAGGCAATTCTCGTATTGCTCTGACTTTGTCTGAATCAACTTCTATTCCCTTTTCACTGATTACGAAACCCAATAGCTTTACCAATCTAGCTCCGAATGTGCACTTTGCCAGATTGAGCCTTAACTGAAACTTCCTCAACCTCAAGAATAGTTTTCTCAAAACTTCAATATGCTCTTTCTCTGTTCGGGACTTAGCAATCATGTCATCAACATATATTTCAATGTCCCCATGCATCATGTTGTGGAACAAGTTCATCATGGCCCGCTGGTAGGTTGCCCCTGCGTTCTTCAGTCCAAACGATATTACTTTGTAGCAGAAGGTGCCCTACAAGGTTATGAAAGTAGTTTTATCCATGTCCTCTGGATGCATCTTTATCTGATTGTACCCCGAGAAACCATCCATAAAGGAAAACAATGAATGTCCCGCCGTATTGTCTACCAAAGTGTCGATGTGTGGCAAGGGAAAGTTGTCTTTTGGGCTAGCTTTATTCAGATCTCTGTAATCAATGCACATTCATACCTTCTCGTCCTTCTTAGGGACCGACACAATATTAGCTACCCATTCGGAGTACTTGACCTCTTGTAAGAATCCTGCATCGAACTGCTTCTTAACCTCATCCTTTATTTTTAGAACAATGCCTGGCCGTATTCTTCACAACTTCTGTTGGACTGGTTTGCAATCATGTCTTATAGGAAGATGATGTACTAAAATGTTGGTACTCAATCCGGGCATATCCTGATATGACCATGCAAAGATATCCTTAAACTCTCGAAGCAATTCAACCAGACCATGCCTTGTGTCTTCGGTAATCAGTGTTCCAATTTTCAACTCCTTCCCTTCCTCTAGGGCTACATTTTCTATTGCCTCTTTCTCATGCGGCATAATTCGTTTTTCCTCCTGTTTTACCATTCTTAACAGATCAGGAGACACATCACAATCTCGAACATCTTCAAAATCCTGAGATTCCTCTAAACACATATCTTGCTCGCAAGAGAAATTAGGAGTTGCAGTATCAGTGCTCATATCATTAATATCTAGGGACCTGTGGGGGTATGAAAGAATATACAAAGAATGAATGAATCTAAGAATGATTAATTATGTACTATGAATGAAAGAATGAGAATTGCAAAAGTTTAACGATATATTGATTGATAAAAAGAAACCATATTCGTCCAAATTGATAATAAAGTTATGTTTTATTAAAATAATAATAGATGATCGTAAGCCTTTTTCACAAATGTAATCTTACTACTCCTAGGCCCTAGAGTAATGAGACATGTTTGAGAATTACTCGAAAAATTCATAAAGACTACAGGAAGGTCCTCCATGATCCAATTGTTCGAGAGCTCCCGGTTCGCAAGGGCGAATGCCTCGAGGCTTCCTTGCTCCAATCCTCATTGTGTACGATGATTAATCTGATGACTTTCTTTTACCAGTAACCCTTCTGTCCTAAAGGATTTGGATATAGGTGGGAATGTCATCGGTTCCCACTCCACTTCTCCTCCATTCAAGCGCGCCTTTCTTCTTGCTTGGCGCTTCTCAATCTCTTGCCTCTTGTGCTTATGGTCTAGTTTGAAGCCCAAACCAAAGCAATCTTTCTTCTCAATCAGTTTTGGAATTTGAACCCCTCATTGCAACTGTCTTCCTAGTCCTTTTCCTGGCAGTGCCCCCTTTCCCATCATCATTTGTAGGGCCATCCTTGTGCTCTAGACATTTTGGGTACCGACACCTCACTTTCTTCCAAAATGAAGGTTGCATTGATGATTTCTAAAGAGCGGAAAGAACACTCAACAGCCTCTTCATTCGCCTCGACATAAGGGGCCTTGCTAGTGACTGCTGCTATAATATCCTCCTCCGCATTGATTGTTATTAACCGTCTATCTGTCACTAACTTCAATTTTTAGTGCAATGAGGAGGGCACTGCTCCTGCCGAGTGTATCCATGGTCTTCCCAATAAACAATTATAGGAGGGCTTGATATCCATCACCAAGAAATCAACTTCATATGTATTTGGCCCAATTTCCAAAGGGATGTCAATTTGTCCCATCACTTTCCTTTCGTTTCGATCGAAGGCTCTTACCACATTGTGACATGTTTTCATATGCGAACTGTCAATGGGTAATCTGTTCAATGTGGATAATGGAAGGACGTTCAAAGCTGACCCATTATCAACGAGTACACTTGGAAGCGTATATCCCTTACACCGAGTAGTGATGTGCAAGGCCTTGGTTGACCCTATGCCCCCAGGTGGAATTTCATCATCATTGAAGTAGATGAAATTGTCAGCACTGATGTTATTCACCAACCGGTCCAACTTGTTAACGGATATATCGTGGGTGACATATGTTTCGTTAAGTACCTTCAACAATGCATCTCGATGCACCTCAGAACTCAGAAGTAGGACTAATACTGATATATACGTCGGTTGCCTACGCAACTGCTCTACCACACTATACTCGCTATGCTTAAGGAACTTTAGAAACTATTTAGCCTCCTCCTCCTTTATCGGCTCCTTGACAGGCACTTCAACCTCTTTCTTCTTCTCAACATCATCATCCTTTGTTTTCGTGAGCTCCACTCTGATGCCCCCTTATCATAACGCTTCCCACTTCATGTATGGGAACCTTCATTTTGCACGCCCCTAGACGCACTGGTTATGCTCTCCCCCTCAGGTACTGTTACACTGTAGTCATAGCTCTATGGCACTCTCTTGTCATCCTTGTAAGGGAAAGGAGTGGGTTTATGGATGACGACCTTGGGCCCGGTTTGTGCCCCCACTTTATTATTCCCCGGCAAGGAAATAATAATTCTTGGCCAGCTGGTTCCTTGTCGTTCATTTTCCAGCACACATATTTGTCTTTTCCAAGAACTATTCTAAAAAATCTGTAGCTCTTTGTTAACCATAAAACCTTGCACCATGGCTTTGAACTCCTCACAATCCTGGATCATATGACCCACCTCTCTATAGAATTCACAATAGTTCCCCATTCTTTCTCTACATTTTCTAAAGGTCAACATACCTCTCTTCACCATCTCCTCCCATATTACTTTCATGGGTGTCTTCACCTTAGCAACATCTTCCTTGATTCTTCCTTCCCTGGTTTCATCAATGGCATTCATTCCTTAATTGCCATGATCTAGTAACGGATTTTCAGCATTAGGGGTACTGTCGAATTTCATAACCCCCATCTTAATAAGCCTCTCCACGGCTTTCTTGAATCCAGTGCAGTTTTCACTCAAATGCCTCGGTATTCCCGCATGATATTCGCATTTAGCATTTGCATCATACCATTTGGGGTACTGTGGCTGTAGCGGTTTCAAGTGAAATGTAGCAATGGCATGTGCATCGTATAAGCTTTGATAAAGCTCACGATACATCACAGGGATAGGCGTAAATTGCATCCTTTCCGAATTTTGTCTTGTGCCCGATTCCTGTCTTTGAGTACTTTGTTGCTCGACCGCAGCTACTTTGGGTTGACCAACTGTGATTTCCCTCGAGTTGAGACTATTCATGTTATTCACCTCATTGTCCTTTCTCCTTGAAGCCGATCTTTTAGCAGTTTCCCCCTCAATTTTACCGCCCCTTATGGCGTTCTCAATCATCTCTCCTGCTATAACTATATCCGCGAAACTTTTCGTGGTGCTTCTAATCATGTGAGTGATGAACGGTGCCTTCAAAGTATTGATAAACAACATGGTGGTCTCCTTTTCTAACAGTGGTTGTTGTACTTGCATTTCCAACTCCCTCCATCATTGTGCGTATTGCTTAAAACTTTCATTAGGCTTTTTCTCTATGTTTTAAAGTGTGATCCTGTCTGGCCTCATATTAGTCACATGGTTGTACTGTTGCATGAAGGCTTGTGCAAGATCTCTCCATGAACCGATTCTTGCACGGCTCAATTGATTGTACCACCTATCCGCTACTCCTACTAAGCTGTCCTAAAAACAATGGATCAATAGTTGATCATTGTTCACATACCTAGTCATTCTCCTACAAAACATTGTTATGTGTGCCTCGGGCAAGTAGACCCGTTGTACTTTTTAAACTCCGGCATCTTAAATTTGTGAGGAAGTACCAAGTCTGGGACCAAACTTAAGTCTTTGGCATCAATCCCATGATGATTACTAGCGCCTTCCAAAACCCTAAACTTCTCCTCCAACCACTTGCAACGATCCTCCAACTGTTTTGAGGATTCGGTTGCCATTCTTTCCCTCTCCATCATATCCAGACCAGGAGTGATAGGGTTGATCGGGCTATCACCCAAATTATTTCCCGACCCAGATGGGAAATTCACAGGGATTCCAGCATCAACCGGCCCATGCTGAGGCCTTACAGCGACAGATGGCCTTCTAGGAGGTGCCCCGGTTTGCAGTGGCACATGAGGCGGAGTGAAACCCGGAGGATGATCCTCACCCTCCTTACCAGTAATAGCCATGGGGGCCTTCCCTTTATCAGTGGCCCTTAGAAGCTGGGCCATTTTGGCCATCATATTCCTTTGAGCCTCTAGTTTTTGCTCCCTCATGTCATTCTGCATCTTGGCCAACTGCTCCTGCAATTGGTCTTGCATATCCTTTTGCAATTGTTCGAACCTTTAATCCATACTCTTAGTTTTAGTGCGGATGCCGTAAGGATGTGTGATTTCTAGATTTTCTTTTCTACCTTTGGAAGTAAACTTTAACTAATTAGGGTCTTTCTATAACTTTGAATGCATATGGTGTGATGTAATGCAAATGCATGAATGCAAAAAGGCATCAATCTCGATTCAATCTTATTTAAAAAACTTTATTTAGAAAAAGAATATCTTTACATATAAATGGATTACATATATGCCTTTGCCCTAATGCCCAAAGTTCTAACTTTATCTAATAAAAGGGCTAACTCTCGACCTTTATCATACGCTGACTCATACATCATACTCAATGCATCAGCTCGTACTGCTAAGTCTCAAACATATTCAGTAATCTCTCTGATCTGGGCTACAGCCTCCCCAATAAAGTAATCCCTATCTCTGACTTGACCTTTAACTTGATGGAGCTCTTCTTTGAGACAATCTTCTTGCGCATCGAGCTGCTCAATTCGAAGTTCACCATCATGCAATGCCAGTTCCAAATCTTCAACCTTACTTTTTATGGTTTCAGTGCCAACGAAGGGATTTTCCAAGCTCAGTTACCTTAGTCTTCAACCCTTTATTCTCTTTCTCTAATGCCAAATTCTACGACCGTATCTCTTGGAACTTCCTTTCCCAATACTCGGCTCTAGCTTTTTCCTCTTGAACTTCCTTCTGCCACCCCACTTGCTTTAAAGATACTTGTACCTTCTTATACTCCTCTTTTAAATCATCATGGTCTTTCTCAACCTTCCTCTTTTCCTTTCTAACTTTTTCAACCTCCTTCTTTTTCAGGTCAACATCTAGACTCAGGTACATCTTCTCCTCCTCAAGCTTTTCTATCTTCTTTTTGAGTTCCAAATTCTTTCTCTTAAATTCTTACTTTGTGATATCAAGTTTTGAGGGTATCACTTGTAAATATTCCTCCATTGGTCAAACTTCCTCCATTTTTGTCATAGGGATATTATTGTTAATCCTTTTACTCCTCCACTCGACATATTCCGGGGTCGTAGTAGGATTAATGCCCATTCCCTTCAACCACCAAGTCTTGTTCCAAGCACTAGAAATCTCGCTAACCTTCTTTTTGTAATCGGCTCCTCTGTATACAAACTCACTTTGAGCTAACCCATGAGTCGCTGGTACGAACTGTCTCAATCTATGCTGCCTCAGCACGAGCAAAGGGGTATAACCAATGGTACCCCAAATTCCCAACAGAGGAACCCAATCAAAGCTGCCACATTGATAAAGTATCTCACCAGGAACCATCCATGGAGCTCTCCACTCAACATCCTCCGACTAAAGATTCTGAAGTAATGCTATCCAATTTTCTTCCGGTACATCCACTTTTCTAGATGAGGCTACTATATCTTTCACTGGGGAGTAGTTCTCAAAAACAACTCGACAAACAATCCTATCAATCAATCAGAAGTGACTGTAGAACCAAGCCAAAAGTAACTAAGCACACCCTATAAACCTGCCTGCACCAGCCCTCCTACATGCACCTAAGGACCTGAATGTCTCTGCCAAAATCGCAGGGACAGAAGTGACCCTTTTGCTGAGTCGATGAAAAAGATCCGTGGTTGCCTCGTGCACATATCCCAAAGCCCTAGGGAAAACCATCAGTCCATACAAACTTAAGGCAAAAATGTCTACCTTCTTCGTCTCATCGGGGTGTGTCAAAATCAGATCTTTCAAAGCGTCCCACGAAATGCACTTGCACTTACCCTTCTCTTTAATTCTAGCCGTGATCCACTGCTCGCTCACCCTAGTAATGGTCATTAATTTCTTCCAAAAGGTAGGGACACAAACAGCTCGAGAATAGATTCTATCACTCTGAAACCTGGGACAACGAAGTAAGGCGGTGTACTCCTCCACGTTAGGTACCAAGTCTACTTCCCCAAAAGTGAAACAACTGTACGCCGAGTTCCAAAACTGAGCAAGGGCTCGGAACAAGTGCTCATCTACCTGAATATCGAGCAAGTAAGGTAAATCTCCGTAATTATCGTAGAATAACTGCTTGGTCTTATTGCCCCACTAATCCCAAATTTCCTTAAGCTTTTGGAGATTATTCTATGTGACACTAATACGAGTATAATCTGACAGCTCCGACACATATCCCATAGTTATACTGTCTCCCTTTTCTAGCTGAGTTTGCTCTGACCATCTATGAACATCGGCGTTGCCCTCCACTCTATCAAGAAGTCCGTTCTCCATAATAAAACTTCCTAACTTAGAAACTGACCGTGAATCGATACCTTTGTAAATACAAAATGACATGCAAACAAAAGAAAAGAAATAGTCAGTATCACATGATATCAATAAATCTCAACGATAATTTATAAGGGTAATATCTAAAGTGTAGCTCTAACTAAGTTGGGCTCTTACAGTTTTTCTATATGAGGTTAGTTCTAAAGTTTGAGGTACCCGAACCAGCAGATTCCTCGATTCTCACCCATTATAGGCTCATTTGAAATGAGTTCAGTTCAGGGGAATACATTTCCCTATGGCTACACGGAGATGAAAATATCACAAAACCATAGGTACGAATGTATCCCGAAAGTGATCCACTATCTTACACGGAGGCGAAAACCTCACGAAGGCGTAGTTTCTCACTCCCACTTAAGGGTGTGACCACAACGGTCATGCAAATGCAATGTGTATCAGAATATATAACATATGCAATAATACAGACACATGTAATGCAAAGAGGATTGAATTTTAAAATTTTTCAAATTTCCGACATTAAGACAAAAGGTAATCAATTATGCGACTTGACTCTCTTATTAATCCCCAGTGGAGTCGCCAAGCTGTCGAAACCATTTTTAAATCGAGTTTTGGAAAATGGGAATGGACTTTAAGAAAAACGAAAACGGGAGTCGCCACCAATTTTTAGGTGTGATTGGATCACCTTTAAAACATTTTGTTTTAAAATCATTAGTTTTGGTCTACAAAATTAGAAAACGGGTTCGGAAGTCGGTTCGTACGAGGAAGGGTTAGCACCCTCGTAACGCCCAAAATTGGTACCTAATTGATCATCAAAATATCTTTAATGTCAAAAATTTAAAAAATTTAAGATGCAATCCTTTTTTTTAAATATTTTTGACTTTGAAAATTAGGGTTCACTTGTATTAAATGAATCAAAATATTACATCCAATAAGTTAGGACACAATATGTTTAAGACATTTGACACTAAGTTAGTCCTTTTGGAAATCCCTATCTCGAAACAACGAAACGCCATATCCAGTAAGTTAGGACACTACGCTTTGAAATTCCAAGACAGTTGCTTGCATTTTGACAACCTTAAAAACTTAGGAGGGTGCTTGATTATTTGAACTCAACGAGGAAAGTTGCAACCCAGTAAGTTAGGGCACTACTTTTCTCGAAACTTCCAAACACCAAGCATTGCCTTTATTTTTTGAAAACTTTAGAGTCTTGTTTTTAAAATCAATGCATGAAGGAGCATATACGAGAGATAACATGTTATGATAATAAGTAAATAATAGCACAATAGCATAAATATCATACATTAACTAACATATATATAAGAAATAAAACATGGTATATAAGAAATAAAACATGGCAAATTTTAAAAAGTAAAATATACATAAAAGATAATATATATTTAAGAAGAATAGGTAAAAACACATAAACATGTAATTCAACATATATTTAAACATATTAATAAAATGATGCATGATATATAATTTGACACATATATATATAAAAATAATAATATGCCAAACACTCAACATTTAATTATGTGACCAACATTTAATATATTGACATAATATATAAAAAGGGTTGTGTATATATATTAAAATATAAATAAAGTGAGTATTTTTTTTAAAATGTGTGCATTAAAATCAAACTTTGGTAATGTAATGATAATATAGTATACATAATAACTTTAGTTTTAGGATTATAATAAAATAATAAAATATAAATACTATGATATTGTACTATGTAAAATATAAGATAATAAACAAAATTAATAATACATGAAAATATAGTAATTAATAATGAATTTTGAAATAGTATAATAATATATAAATTACTAATTTTATAATTTTGGATAAAAAATATACATAGGTTTTAAAAATATAAAGTAAATAATTAATAAAATATTTAATATCAATTTAATATGAAAATAATAATGTGAATAATAATATGCATGAAAAATATATAATGGATAATAATAATATGAAATAATATATTGTTAAAATGTAAAATAATATAATAATATAAAATATATAAATATTATGTGATAAAAATATAATATAATAAATAATAAGTAATGATATATGTTAAAATATATATTAATATGATAATAGAAAAATATGAAGTAATATAATATAATAAAATATAAGTAAAAATATTATAAAATATATAATATATATAATTTAAAATAAATAAGTTATAAATAATTTTAAAAGGGATAAAGGTCTAAAGTTAAATGTAAATAAAAATCAGTGGTTAATTTGATAATAAAAGAAACGGATTGGGACTTAATTGAAATGCCCATTAAAATCTTACGTACTCATTGGGAAATTTTCCCTTGTCCCAGAACGGTACCGTTTTAACCTAGGCCTTAAAGTGGCCACAATTAGGATTAAATTAAAACCGAAATAAAACCTTAGGGATAATTTATAAATAATTAAAAATGAAATTAAAAAAATTAAATTGGAAGGACCATTAGGGCAATTAGACCTTTATTTAAAAACACGCGGATCCTTCCCGGGTCACGGGTCAACACGCGGATCCTAGGGCCTTAAAACGATATCGTTTTTGGCTTATGGGATTAAACCAAAATGGGGCCGTTTTGAAAGGACTATATAAGCCCGATATTAGGCCAAAAAATCATTTCGGTCTCCCTTTTTTAAAAAAATTTGAGAATTCTCTCTAAGCCTTCCTGGCTCTCCTGAGCTCCGGCCCTTAGCCGGTGGCCCTCCGTTCATCGGACCATCGTGTTTCCCCTCACGCGCCGTCACCGACTCCGCCGTGTATGGCGGTTGGGACCTAAAAGGTTCGTCTTTCTGAGGTGAAACAGAAGGTACTGTTCTCCTTTTCTTATTTTCTTTCCTTTGTAATTAAAAAAAAGCTTAAATATGTTATGCATGCAAAAGAAGTAAACCAGTAAAATCGAAAACAAAATAAAAGAGACGATCTATTACCCTTTCAAAAAGATCTGCTTTATTTCTCTGTCTTTTGATCGAATACAAAAATTTTTATGACGTTTTCTGTGTATACTTGTCTATCTATGCTTCTTGTTTTCTCTCTGTATATCTATGTGTGCGTACCAGCCTCTCTCAGTCAAGTGAAAGGGAAGGCTTTATAGCCTTAGTCCCTTACATATTGTGGGAAAGAAATCTACGATTTCTTTCCATTTCGTGTCTTCTGTATCTTTGACTGATATGCTGTGATTTTCTTTCCATTTCCTGCTCTACTTTTTCACGTATCTGCTGTTTGTTTCCTTTTCTTGCAGGTAACTAGCGAAGATCTCGGTGGCTGGGCTTGCTGTCATGGATTCGAATCTCGACAGATGCCCATTGGTGCACTGATGACCACAAGACAGTCTCTTTTGCGGAGATCTTAGCATCAAAAGAGGTACCGAGGTCGGAGGTGAGGCCTAGTATTACGGTGCACCGACGGTGGTCACGTTTGGAGTACCCCAGTGTTTCTGGACAGCTCACTGATTAGGGCCAGCTGGGGTGACGTGAGGGGACAGAGCCATTCATGGCTCTTGCTTCGGGAGTTGGAACAGCCCTGATGACGTGGCACAGCTTCTAGATCCTATTACGGTATTGAGGAAAAGCGAAACCCTAGGGTTCCTGCCTTAAAAAATTTAGCCAATGGGCCACCTTGTAATTGGGTTAGGGTATTATGGTCAGTAGGTATTGGGTTTAGATTGTATTTGGGTGTAGTGGGTACATGGGTAGTGCTACATATTGAACCAAAAACACTTGGGCTTTGTAATTGGACTTTTAAAGGGACATTTTAAGTAAATAAATACTTATTCTTTTATTTTGTTTTCAGCCCGATCAAATTTGGGCTACTACAATCCTTTTCATATATTCAATTTAAACATCATATAAAATACGATACAATATTTAAATTGTCATATTTACATGCTCATTCAAAATATACGAACCTGTCTGACTAAATTGCAGAAATACCAAGTTTTAGGGGCATATTGGTAATTTACCATTTTCTCAAATTTCACCCAATCTTAAATTGATAATTTCATTCAATTTATTAATTTAGATAATAAAATAATTCATTCCCTTCAATTTAGTCATTTTTGACATTTTTACAAAATTACCCCCTAAAGTTTTACTTTTATTTAATTTAGTCCATGAGCTTAAAACATGCAAATTATCCATGCTAACTGAATATTCATATATTTTTTCCTCCTCCTCCTCTCCATTCCACATCCTTAATGTATATATCATGCTTACAAGTAACGTTATCAATAATTTCACTATTGACTTATATGTATATTCAAAGCTATCCATCCGTGTCATAGTCACTAAATTATTTATATCTGGAGCTATGGAACTCCAAATTAAGATCCTATAATTTCCTTGAAACTAGAATCATATATCTTCTTACCATAAAATTTTCAGAATTTTTGGTTTATCCAATAAGCACAGTTTATTCTTTAAATTTGCCCCTGTTCTGCTGTCTGACAGTTTCGACCCTTTTTCACTAAAAATTAATTATCTCCTCGTAAAGAATTCTAATAATGTTCCAATTTATTTCTATTGAAAATAGACTCATTCAGGATTCTAAATATATAAATTTAAGCCCCTAATTATTTTTATCCAATTTTTTATGATTTGCCAAAAGCAGAACAGGGGAAGTCAAAATCATTCTGACCTTGTCTCACAAAATTTATTATATCTCATGATTTAAAAATCCATTGCTTACACCATTTCTTCTATGAAAAACTAGACTCAATAATCTTTAATTTCATATTTTTTCCATCTTCCAATTCGATATCTAAAATTTATGGTGATTTTTCAAAGTTAGTCTACTGTTGCTGTCCAATATTGTTTTAGTGCAAGTTGTTTATTACCATTCTTCCCCCGAACTTTAAGAAATAATAATTTCGTCCCTACTCAATTAGTCTCTCAATTGAGATGATTTTTTTCTCAATTAACACTTTATTCTATCACCTTAAACTACTTTTCAACTTTTGGAAATCATAATTTCGGCACTAGACTTTAATTCCAAACATTTTCACAATTAGGTCCTAAAATCATTTTCCGACAATTTTACTTAATAAAATTATCTTATATCAAAATTAAAGCTTCAATTCTATGTTTATTCATCATATGTCTCCAACACTCATCCATAATAACTTTAAAAATTAGCCCTTCAACATAAAACTTATGAATTACTTTACAATTCAATCCTTATTTCATTTCTGACTTGAATTTCTATCAATTAAACCCTTTCATCATTTTACTCAACATGAACATCATCTAGAAATCTATTAACTTTCAAAATATCAACTTAATTTTATCAAAATCTTGTTCTAAAGCTTCTAAAACATCAAAATTAAGTAAAAAGGGCTAAATTGACTTACCTATTAAACTTCCAAACCTTGAAATCCCAATTTTTCCTTTTCTCCCTTTCTTTCTTTTCTTTCCTTCCCCTGCTCTCTGTTTCGTTTGGCTTTCTGTTTCTATTTCTATTCTTTCTTTTTGTTTTGTTATATATATATATAATAACAATAATAACTATAATGAAAATATATTTAATAACAAATATTTATTTAACATTTGTACTAATTATTTTTATACACTTGTTTTTCTTTTCTTTTATATATATATAATAACTTAATAATATACTTATTATATAAGTAAATATACATGTATTTTACAATTGTATGTATATTAGTATTACACATGTCATCATATGCACCATACATTTGTTTTATTTGTATTTATTTATTTCATAAAAATATTATAATTTAATTATTTAATTAATAAATATCCTTTATAAATAATAAATATCTACTAATAATTAAATATACATATTACAAATTTATGTATTTAATTTGTTACACATTTATTTTATAATTACCATACATTTGTCACTATTTTAATTTATTTCATAATATAATATTAATAATAATTAATATTTAATATTTATAAAATCTAAGAAAAATCTTAGATTTTTCAATCTAATTGCCGCCTCAACTATATTAAATGTCATATTTGTCATTTTGGTCCCCTTTCTTTTTATTAATCTATAATTAAATTTTCACACTTTATTCAACTTAATCTTTTTATCAATTATCCTTAATTAAGCTAAATTCACTTAATTAAACTCTAATTAACCACTCAATTAACTTTTTAAATATTTTTGATAATTATTTACTGATCCGTTTTTCAGTAACAGAGACTCGAAAATACACTTTTTTCGATAACCATAAAATTTGGGTTATTACAAGCAGCCAGAGAGGTTTGTTGCACAAGGGAAAGAGGACTATGTGTGTAGATTGAAGAAGAGCTTGTATGGTTTGAAGCAAGCTCCAAGGCAATGGTACAAGAACTTTGAGTCTGTTATGGGGAAGCAAGGCTACAAGAAGACTACTTCTGATAATTGTGTGTTTGTTAAGAGATTCTCTGGTGATGATTTTATAATTCTTTTGCTCTATGTTGATGATATGCTTATTATTGGACAGAATGCTTCTAGAATTGAGAAGTTGAAGCAAGAGTTGAATAAATCCTTTGCAATGAAGGATTTGAGGCTAGCAAAGCAAATTCCTGGCATAAGATCTACATGTGATAGAAAGGCCAAGAAATTATGGTTATCACAAGAGAGGTACATTGAGAAAGTACTTCAAAGGTTTACTATGGACAAAGCTAAAGCGGTGAATACTCCCTTTACTACGCACTTCAGATTGAGTGTTAAGCATAGTCCTTCCATAGAAAAGGAGAAGGAAGAGATGCAGAAAATTCCTTACTCTTCAGCCGTGGGCAGTTTGATGTATGCAATGGTTTGCACGAGACCAGACTTGGCTTATGCCGTTGGTACAGTTAGTCAGTTTTTTTCTAATCCAGGTAGAGAGCATTGGAATGCAGTGAAGTGGATTATGAAATATCTTCGTGGCACTTCCAACTTGAAACTTTGTTTCGGCAATGAGAAACCTGTTCTTGTTGGGTATACAGATTCAAACATGGCCGGAGACATTGACTCGAGGAGATCTACTTCCGGTTACTTGATCACTTATGCAGGGGGAGATGTGGCATGGCAATCGAGATTGCAAAAGTGTGTTGCATTGTCCACCACTGAATCAGAGTTCATTGCAGCAACCGAAGCATACAAGGATATGCTTTGGATGAAGAAGTTTGTGCATGAGCTTGGTTTACTCAGGAGAAGTATGTCTTGTATTGTGATAGCCAGAGTGCTATTCATCTTGGTAAGAAATCAACTTTTCATGCTAGATCTAAGCATATTGATGTGAGGTACCATTGGATATGAGATGTTCTTGAAGCTAAGTTGTTAGAGCTTGAGAAGATACACATTAATGATAATGGTGCTGATATGTTGACGAAGACCTTACCAAAAAGAAAGTTTGAAGCATGTTGTTTGACCTCCGGCATGGAGGCATTCCCCACATAGTTGGAGGGGGAGATTTGTTGGGTGTGGGTCCCACTATGTGGGGAACCCTTACACTGGTCAACCCAACTTAAAAGGGGTTGTTTTTTTCTTTTGTTTGGTTATAAAAAGGAAAGCTTTTGCCACATATTTATTACCCTTTTGGATTTGACAAAAAGCCATTCTTTTTGGCTTTTACATGTGGATGTGGGCAGCCATTTATTGAGAGCAAAAAAAACAAAATCAAATTTTAAAACAGAGAGATTGAAGCTTGTCAAAAAAAAAAAAAGAGGAGAAATCAGTTTTTTTTCAAATTTGGTGCAGTAGTGATCAACTCTTTGATCGAAGGTCCATCTGTGGTTCGATTGAGTTGATTTTTGGACAGTAGCAAGGCGATAAGGTGTACTTGACTTTGTACAGTCGGATTTTTCATCCGAGCCTTGTAGCATCGAAAATACCCATTTTTCAACAGCTGTATTTTTGGTGATGCTCTCCCATTTTTCTCTCTTTTGCTAAAGATTACATACTGTTAGCCTTGTTGGAGTTGAATGCTTGTTGTAGGCTTACTATTGTGATCTTGTAGTTGAACATTTGATGATAGTGGAGCTTTTGATCGGACTCTAAAGTCCCGTGGTTTTTACCCTTGATTTAGAGGGGTTTTCCACGTAAAAATACTGGTGTCTCTATTTATTTATTTTTGTTGTGGTTGTATTGGTTGATTTGTGGTTAATTAAGGTTGCTAGAGAACATATTTTGTGCTATTGTGCTTGCCATAATTTTTGACAGGAGTTATAGGGAGAGAAAGAACACTGGTTGTGCTTTGTTTCAGTTGTTCAGTTTCTTCCAAACACCTTTGTCCCATTTTGACACTTAAATTTTGAGCCCTCATTCATTTTAACACATAACACCTAATGGCATTAAAAAAGTCAATCATTCATAACACATCACATCATTGATGACCTGGCAAGTTGACCGGTGACATGATAGATTGATCAAGTTGACTGGTCGTTAACCCATTGACCGACCGTTGATTGACATTGGCTCACATTGACCTTTTGTAGACTAATGTTGACCTGTCGTTGTCGGTCTTGACCCATATTAACTGGCCATCGACCAGTCAAAATTAATTAAAAATTATTTTAAGATTATAAAAGTATTTAAAAATAAAAATTGCAAAAATTATTAAAAATACAAAAATTAGTAAAAGAATATTTAGAAACTTTAAATTTTATTTTAAAAATATAAAATTATTTAAAAATATTAAAAGTTCTAAAGTTCTTAAAACGTAAAAAATGTTAAAAAATATAAAACATCATTAATTTTTTAGAAAATGATTAAAAATGCTTTAGAATTGTTTAAAAATGTGAAAATCCAAAAGTTTTAAAAGATATGTAATGATTTTTACAATTTTTTTAAAACTATCTTCTAATATTCGAGTTCAATGCTTATTTTTTCAATTTTCAATCACAACAAGAAATATGACCTTTCGTGGCTTTTCTCATGACATTTTTCTAAATGTCACGGAAGATGCTACTTGTAGTGACTTTTTTGTACAAAAAGGTATAATTAATAGAAATGCCACAAAAGAGTGCATTATGCTTATAGGTAACGGTCAGTGATGTTTTAGAACGTCAGAAAATATTGACTTTTCAGTAGAGACATATCGTGATGTTTTTAAAATGTACCAAACAAAACATTTTTGGTGATGTTTTTCTTTCACATTTTTTAGTGATGTTTTAAATCTCACCAAATTAAAATATTTTTGTGATGTTTTTCACATCTTTTCGTGACGTTTTTAAATTTAAAAATAAAAACTTGTAAAACCTTTTAAAATTTATTAGAAAATCTAAATTACAATTATAAAAAGTATAGAAATTATAGAAAAAAATATAACAAAATTTAACTAAACAAATTGATCGAACAATAATATATGACAAGTATGGTGACATATAGAGTGATTACATATGTAATTTAGAACACATAATAATTAGATTTTTTCATTTTCACATTAGAGCATATAATATACTATTTTTAATTATGTTAATTCCAGTAAAATCTTTAAACAACATTTTACCATGCATGTAAAATTATATTAAAATTTATAAAAGAAACATTTAAAAAAAAAGAAAAAAACAAATAAAAGATGAATACATATATATATATATATATATATGAGACAAGGGGTAAAATACCAATAAAGGCCCATTTCCAACTTTTTTTATGGAAATGGGCCGATTTCTTAATTATTTACTGGAATAGGCCAAAAACGGGAAAATCGCATCCACGCCGTAGCAAGTCGGTATTATTTGTTAAGAAGCGTCCCTAAGGAAGCGCTTTGTCCACATCAGCAGAAAACGCTTCCCTGAGGACGTGATTTGTGCTGATGTGGACAAAGCACTTCCTCAGGGACGCGCTTTGCCCGTGTTTTCAAACGCTCAAAAATTTGACCGTTGGGCCCCCAACAGTAAAAAAAAACTATAAAACCCCCCTTCCCCTTGATTTTTTACACAAAAAAGTCCTCCTATCCAAATTCTCTCAAATTCTTCCAAAAATTCTCCTATATTCTCTCAAATTTTCTCAAAGCTCTCTTTAATTTTTGCAAAAAAAACTCTATTTAAATTTTTTTGAATTTTTGTATTTTAAATTAAATTTTTGCAATGGAAAGGAATTAATTAGTCTCGATAATAAACACATCCCGTCGATCAAATGACAATGGTAAGTGATAATTTTAATATTTCAATAGTATTTAATATTTTTAATTTATGCAATTTTAATTAATTTTTCAATACAATTTAATATTTTTTTCATTTATGCAATTTTAATTTTAATTTTATAATTTTTATAATAGTCATAGATCGGTGTTGCAATGCTATATTAAGTAATATGTCCGGTCCTCCATCACCGTTGATAGAGGGTTACTGCGGGGACTTGAGTTGTTGGCACGTACCACGATAGGTAGGAGTGCAAGTTGGACCCGAAACTAATCAGTGCCTTGATAGAGATGTGGAGACCCGAGACGCACACTTTCCATCTTCCATGCAGAGAGTGTACTATCATTTTGAAAGACGTGGAGTTGCAATTGGGATTGCTGGTGGATGGGTACGCGGTCACTGGGTCTACTTATTCTGCTGATTGGGGTGCCATATGCTACGAGCTTTTGGGTGCTATTCCAGACAATATCAACGGAGGTCGGATTGAGATGGGCTGGTTACGAGACACATTTTCGAAGCCGGATAATGATTCGACTAAACTAGAAAGAATACGATATGCTCAGGCATACATTCTTGAGATGATCAGAGGTTATCTAATCCCGGACTTGTCATGAAACCGCGTACATCTGAGATGGCTGCTGAAACTTGTTGATTTTAGAGCAACTGGTGAACTTAGTTGGGGGTCTGCCGTGTTAGCAACATTGTACCGGGAGATATGCGGGGCGACGCGACTGAACAAAGCCAAAATAGGAGGTTGCCTATCACTACTGCAATCATGGGCACAGTTTCGCTTTCCATTTTTACATGCTCGAGTGGACCAGCCATATACATTCCCACTTATAACGAGGTAAATTTTAAATTAGATTTTAAAATTATTACGTAGATTTAAAATATAATTGTATGCTAAAAATTTATTTAATTAGGTGGAACCATTCGGCGAGTTATGTTGGAATACCTACATCTCTTGAAGATATACGACTTCTATTAGACCAACAGTCGGAAGCACAAGTAAGTTTTAAATAAAATATATATAGATAATAAAATAATCGTTTCGTGTTTAGTATTTAATATTTAGTATTTAGTATTTAGTATTATGTATACAACTAATATTTTTATTATATTCATATAGTTTCAATGGACACCATACGAGAATTCGGTAATTCGGGCTGTAATTCCAGATAAATTATTTCAAAATCTGAACGTTTGGCACGTGAAGGTCCTATTGGTCAACTATGCTATCGTGGAGATGCACCAGTCAGATCGAGTATTGTAGCATTTGAATTTCGACAACCAATTCTGGTGGCACCTGAGGTGCTTGATGATGAGCACAAAATGAACTTACGACAATTGCATACGGGTTGGCTGAGATTCCACTCAGCATATATCGAAATGTGGGAGAATCGGTATGATTATATACCTACTCGAGAATCGATCATCGTTCCTGAGTTAGCGTGTGTTCCGAGATATATGTCATGGTTTAAGATCAATAGGAAGCCATATTTACTTTCCGAAGAAGAGAGGCGACGACAAATTTGTGTCCAAAGGGAACTACGAGGCCCTTTAAATCTAAGAAGAAGGGATGACGACCCGGCCCATCAACAATGCCCATACAATTAGCTAGCCCATCAATAGCGCCCACACAGTCACCGGGCCCAACACTTCAACAACGACACCCATATCACAGCCTATTCAAATTATGCCAGGTGCGTATCCTAGCCCTTATATATATCCTAACCCTTATATATTTCCTTTTTCTAGTCCTATGGCAGGTTGGAATGCATGGCCCGGTTCATCTCCGTTCCTAATTACTCCGAATCAACCGCTGATCTATAGGTCGCCGTCGGGGAGCTCTTCTTTTTACCAATCCCCATCGCCTTATGGGATTCAAACAGCTCCTCCATGGGTAATGCAAACATCTTCACGGTCATTATTCTATCAAGGTGGCTCATCCTCCCAACACCCACAACTAGATCTCCAGCCGGATGAACCACAATCCCCGCTGGAGCAACTAGAACCCTCTCCGGAACCTGAACCAAGGAGGAATCCAGCGCATAACCGTCAACGACCCCCATGTGGCACTGATTCCGACCGGCACCAACATTGATTTTTTTAATATACTTGTATAAATTTTTTTATATTCTTTCATTTAATAAAATAAAAGTTGTTTTTAATATCTTAATTATAATTTACTCTTTTATATTTGTAATAAAATAAAAGTTATTTTTAGTATTTTAATTATAATTTACTCTTTTATATTTGTAATAGAATAAAATTTGTTTTGAATAAGGAAATATTTTTAATGTTTTCCATCATTTTAATAAAATGTAAATAATGCAACATAATTTTATTACAACAACTATCAGCTATTTCGATTTGGACATGATCGAGTTGTATGGCCTGGGTTCCTACACCATCCGCACAACTTGTGTTGGTTGGTTGTTTCTTGAATATCCATATTGTTACGTATTCTAGTCGAGCAAGGTCGACCTTTTGGTTTACGACACAAATCTCTATCCTGTAACAACTTAAATAGAGCAAGCGATACAAACGGCCATTTACGTTTATCTGGGACTGGTGGGAATACGTGTCTCTACACGTTGTACATGTATTCTATTTTGTCAAGTGTACACGATATGGCCCGCCAACAATACCTTGGTTCGATCTGTCAAACTCCGTCACACGAAACCATAGGTTGTCGCGATCGTGACACACTGTGTATATGGTGTTGGCCCGAGCCTTCGCCTTGTTAATTTCTTGCAATACCTTGGCGCACCATGCATGGCCTCCCTGCATTTCGCCTTTATACCTCGCTGCTCACATCAAAAATAGTACTGTTAAACGAAAATACGTCTCTCGTACAATCAATGTTATCAGCAAATAACGCATTTCTTTTAGAACAAAATTTATGCATTCAGCCAAGTTCAAGGTCATTTGACCATATCGTAGGCCGCCGTCGTATGCTTGTGTCCACTATTCGAAAGGTATGTTACAGAGGTAGTCATGGCCTTCTTTATTAACTGAACGCAAAACTGCCAACATCTCATGAAAACGGTCCTTATTTATCTCATACCCTGCGAATATAAGATGATAGCAAAAATTACATACCACTCTTCTATTTAGAATAAATTGAATATTACAAAAGAAATTATATTAGTAAAGATTAAATACCCATGTTGGTCACTTGTCGTCATTCACTTATAGATCGAAATTGCCCGTAATAGTTTGATGCAACGTGCCTTAGGCAACACTGATGGTGTGTGCGATGCCATAGGCTACCCTGACGCTCAATTGAGGCTAGTATTTCGGTGCCTCGATTCGATATAATGCAGATATCAGGTTAGAGGCAGACATGCCTCCTTAGCCTAGAAAAAAGAATTCCCAGTCATCAGCTGACTCTCCCGGTGTTATTGCAAACGCAATTGGAAGGATTCTCCCATTGCCATCTTGTGCCACAGCTAGCAGTAGTCGATGGGTATATCTACCATACATAAATGTACCGTCAATTTGTACCAACGCCTTGCAGTATAGAAATGCGTCTCGACATTGCTTAAAGCTCCAGAACAGACGCTTGAACACTTGGCATCCACGGAGCAATCGGTCGTTGTAGTACGCAGGTGCCGTTTCAAGGTCTGCATGCAACCTGGGACATATCTCTCCAGCACCTGACACCACTGCCACACTTCATTATATGAAGCATCCCACCCACCATGCATCTTTTCCAATGCCTTTTACTTAGCTATCCAAGCCTTGCGGTAAGAGGGTCTGTACCTCAATTGGCTACGAATATTGGCAATTAAGACCGGCACTGAAGTCCTGGGATCTGCTTTCACCGTCGGTAGTATTAAGTCAGCTAACATATCTGAATCCACCTTTGAATGATCTTGTGAAACACCTGTAAACAAAGTACGTTGAATAATGCAACATTACATAATATCAATATTATTCAAAAACCCTAGAAGTTTAGTGAAATTGTACCGCCAACACATGTATGTGGACCTTTGTACTTTTTAATCTCCTACAAGCTTGTCTTTTTCCTCAACAAGGCCATAATTTTCCATGAACATGTGTTGTCTTTCACTGCACACTTGGCCTCAAACTTATCGGTTTTGGATTTAACCACGTTGTAGTTAACGCCATCTATGATGCTATGTTGTTTCAATGCACCAAGAAAACTATCTTTATTGGAAAACACCTTACCAACTTCCAGTTCACCCGAATCCAATGATGAACTTGTACGGTCACGCCTTCTATGTGGTAGATCTGGAAACTCCAACGCATCATCTTGAGATAGATCGACATTATGCATGTGGACTGGAGACGAGTACGCCCTGAATCGTGGATCTTCTTCTTCTTCATCTGAACCACCTTCAACATCTTCAAGTATGGTTGGAATAGGCTTCGGTTCAGAAAATAATGCAACTTCTGCACACCATTGAGCCCGGGCTCTTAAGGTGGACCCACATCGGACTTATCATCCGACCCACCATCATCTGTAATGAACAAGGTTCTCTCACTGGTGGATGTCGTTGGGAGTAAATAGTCCCTTCTTGTGGAAGTTTCATAATGTCCCCAATCAGATTTTGATTGCCAACCACTAGTAGTTGATGTCGTTCCCTAGTATGTATTTTCAGTATCAAACGTCGACCCACCGAGGTGCATGTCCCATGTACTAATGGAGTCTCGGCCAGGTGTTGTATATTCCATATTGTTACAAAACACAGACGCTTCCGTGTTTTGCCACCCACTAGCAGAGTCTCGGGCAGAGGTCGTGTATTCCTCTTGAACAGCAGTAGATGTTGAAGTTGCAAATGCATCATTTGGCAATGCAACTTGTACATATAACTGGAGGTAGGGTGATCCACTTGCAAGATGATCTCCACCATTGCCTCCAAGCTACGAGGACCTTTGATGTCGAATGAGTCATATCTCACGGGATCAACCGAAGCACAAAATCGATACTTAATAGACAAAACTTTTATTGGCGTTATTCCGAAGATTTTACGCCTAATTTTTTTTCGAAGTTCTGTCAAATCTATGTTCTGGTTAAAAACCAGTCGCGCTGTGTTCTCCGATAAAAAAACAACACCGTTCTCGGTGTCATGGACCTCACCATCATAGTAAATAACAGCACTAATACGTTCATTCATCTTTAGTTTTTATTCTATTTTAACCTCAGTTTCTCTTGCTGTAACTTATGCAGCCTGAGAATGAAATTTGGCTCATTTATAGTCTAAGGCCAAATAGGAACTACTGTAGAAAAAGAGCGTCCACGTGTGAGCTTTTTTCAGTAATTTTGCTGAAAGTGCATACTACATGAAGCGTTTTTGACACTATTTGTTCAAAAAGGTCATCTCACAATTATTTTTTCAGATACCACTGTATCAAAAGAGCGTCCACGTGGGAGCTTTTTTCAGTACTTTTGCTGACAGTGCATCCTGCTTAAAGCGTTTTTTACACTATTTTTCCAGAAACGTCTTCTCAAAATTATTTTCTTAGATACCACTGTAGAAAAAAAGCATCCACGTGGGAGCATTTTTTAGTAATTTTGCTGACAGTGCATCCTGCTTGAAGCGTTTTAGATACTATTTCTTCAGAAACTTCTTCTTAAAATTTTTTTTCCAGATACTACTGAAGAAAAAAAACCAAAAAATTATTTTAAATACACTAATACATAATTTATATTGCATATTTTTTTTTCAAAACCCTAAACACAAATTTAATTACTTAACCCTAGACCCAAATTTAATTAATTTTTTAATTAATATTTAATTTAATTAATTAATCTTACACCCTAATTTAATTAACTAAACCCTTACAAAAACCATAAACCCTAAAAACCCTCACACTAAACCATAAAAAACTAAAACCCTAATCCCAACAGATGAAAAACACGGACAAAGCGCATCCCTGAGGAAGCGCTTTGTCCACATCAGCACAAATCGCGTCCTCAGGGAAGCGTTTTCTACTGATATGGACAAAGTGCTTCCTCAGGGACGCGCTTTGCTGGCAAATACCCTGACTTCGCGTTGACGTGGATGCGATTTCCTTGTTTTCGGCCTATTCCGGTGAATAATTAAGAAATCAGCCCATTTCCGTAAAAAAAAGTTAGAAATGGGCCTTTATTGGTATTTTACCCTGAGACAGGTTATATTTTTCGATTTAAACGGGCAATTCATATTTGAGCCCTAAATCCCTCTTTTAGTAGTCTGTTCTCTTTGATTAAAAGCTTTCAACCATTTTTCAGCCTAAAGATGTAACGCCCCAATTTTCAGGAATTCTGTGAATGTTGGCATAGGTTTAATTATGTTAGTGGGCCTCTAGAAGGCCCAAGCTTAAGATAGAACCCGGTAATTTTAGTTAATTTTTGTTCCATAAGAAAAAGGGAGTGAAATTATGAAATAGGACCTATGTGAAAATGTTTGAAAATGCTATAGGCTAATTTGTAGTGGCCAAATAAATAGGAGTGCAAAATAGGAGGATTTGCATGTCAAACCTCCCATTTTACATGTAGTGGCTGGTCATCATGTTGGTGGTAGACAATATGTGCACTTGATATTCATAATTTATGGTACAAATTGATAAAATTGATAATGGGTTAGGTAAATATTTCATGATAATGGGTTAGGTAAATGTTCCATGATGGGCATTTCATGTCTTTTGTATTAAAGAATTAAATGGATAAAATATGAAATTTTATTAAAAGAAAAAGGGGTGAAAAGAACAAAGTTTTGTCCATCTTTGTTCATCATAGTCGAAAGTTAGAGAAGAGAAAGGAGAGGAGAAAGCTCTTGAATGTTTGGTCACTTGGGGAAGAAAATTGAAGGTAAGTTCATGGTAGTTTGCTTCTATCTTGATGTTCATGAGTTCTTCTTGATTCTACCTTAACTCTTGAAGCATATTTTGGTTTTTGGTTGTGTTGTGAGCATTTGGTCATGAATTAAAATGAAGGAAATGGTTGTTGTTTCATGTTCTTTTGATAAAAAATGGAAGATAGGTGAAGTTGAGCCAAACAAATGAACATGCATGTGCCTTAGATGCTAAAGGGAAAAATCAGCTAACATGTTGTGCTTTAAAATGATGAAATGGAGATTATACTTAAGTAAAATCATAGATATGTGATGATTGATAGGTGATATACATGTTTAAATAACATGCATGCAAGTTATGTGTGAAAGAGAGAATTTGGTAATAAATCTACTTGGGATAGCAGCAGTAACGTGACTTTGGAAAATCACTATAAAATTGTAGGAGATGAATTAGAAGCTGAATAAATTATGTAATTAAATCTTATTGAGTCTAGTTTCAAATGAAATAAACAAGAACATATTTTGAATTCTGTACAATAAGAAATTTGATTCGTAATGAAGAGTGGTCAGATTAGTCAAACAGTGAAATATGCGAAATTTTGAGAAAAATCTGGTATTGATTGGTTAAACCAAAAATTATGAAAATTTTATGGATAGAAGATATATGAGTCTATTTTCAGGGAAAATTAACGGCACTTGATTTGGAGTTTCGTAGCTCCATTTATAAATGATTTAGTGACTGTTGCTCAGGAAGACAGCTTGCAGTGAAATTATGATTATATGGTAAACATTGACAAATTTGTTAATGAGTTGCTTATTGATTTCTTATAAGCTTACTCTGATCTATAGGTGTGATTGGCCGAATATTGTAAGGGGTTAATACGTAGTTCGTATTTGAATAGTTAGATTAACGTGTTAGTAATCCAATTGTAGGCAGTTCGCGTGTGGATCTCGTCAGCATATCGTCGCAAACAGGTGTGTAACTAACACCCTCTTATAGACTAGATCGACACAAGCCGAAAAGCCGAAATGCCAAAAAGTCGGTATTTTGAGATCTTGCGAGTGTGTGAATGCTCATGAGATTAATAGTTTGATGTATATGGTAAATTAAAGTGATAAGACTGTAGAGTGCGCGATTACATGCATTTCGATATTTTTGGGCTTAATGGGCCAAAAGCGGGATAATGGGCCAACGGCCCAAATTGGTAAGAAAACACGGAAAGTGTTTCTGATCGTACGTAAATGGCTATGTTATGTATGAAAACCTTAAGAATAGTTAAATTACTTGAATACCCCTATGTATGCAAAATTACCATTATACCCCTAGGGTTACTTTTGGTGAAAAGCATGACGATCGATTACGTATGATGTATGTCATGATTATATATCTATTGCATGGGGACTTGGGTTATACTATGGAGGAAGCGTCCTGGTGGCTATGCCACAATTATTTGATTTGGTGGCTCTGCCACATATATCTGTCCTGGTGGCTATGCCACAATTATCTGATCTGGTGGCTCTGCCACATATATCTGATTCCGTAGCTCGCCACAATATCAGATCTGGTGACTTCGTCACAATATCTCGCAGCCTCGCTGCGATTTTTGTGGTGTGTAGCGGTTGGGTGGGTCGAGTAGTCTCCCCACATGGTATAAGGCTGGTACGGGGGTGTTATGGATGAATCTGGGTTGGGTTTCTACATAAACATGTAATATCATTACGTTACGATATGGGCCTATGGGCTTTATTCGATTATTGCTGCAGGCTAAGCCCAACTTATTCTATTTCTGTGGTTTGAGCTGATATAGGCTATGGTTGGGTTAATTTACACACTGAGTTTCCCCAAACTCACCCATTTTATTTTCATCCACGCAGGTAATCCCCAACCATAGTGGGCTTGGAGCTGTGAGGGAATTCGGAGTGGCCACTCGTTCTGAAAGTTTGATTTTCTTCTGGTGAACTAGACATCCTTTTTATTTACGTTTGAATTTTTAGGTTTTTAAATGTAATAAGGCCACTTAATTATTTTTTATGGTTTTAATATGTATTACTAAGATAGGTATTACTTATTTTAACTGTTGAAATTGGATAGCTTTAGGGCGCGTTTTCAAAAACAACAATTGATTTCAAAATAACACGACAACAAGCAAAGCTTCCGCAATGAAAGTATTTTCCAAAATTAATCACTTTTCCTAAAAATGACTTAATCAAATCAGTTTCCTAGAAATATCCATGACGTTAAGGTGTGGCAATGGCGGTATGCATGTCTAGGATTGGATCCGAAGGGAGCTTGGTACTTAAGTAGTCCGATGGACTCACCACCTCTTTTCCGGTTTCCTACCTGGTGCACAGCTTCCATTCACTTTAACCTATAATGAAATTATCTTTTAAAACACTACGTAAGTTTTTCTGGATCAACAATATAAAATGTTTTGAACGCTTCGATGTGGCATGTCGGATCCGGTCATAACGTTTGGGCCGGGTTTGGGGTGTTACAAATGATTTCACAGGTACTTTCTTTTCTTTTCTTTTTAAAGATTTCAGCCTTAATCTCATTTTTTTCTTTTTGTATTTTTTCATGTCTAATTTTTACTTGTTATTCGACATTGATGGTGACAAGTTTCAATCTTTTTCTTTGTCTTATCACTGGTTTTTTTATTTTTTTTTATTTTGAGAATTTGACTCTGAGATCTGTTTGGGATTTTGGGTAGTGGACGGATATGCAAAATTGTTGAATGCAGGTTCATGCCAGTGAACCTGGAGAACATGATGACCAAGTATGCTCTCACAAAGCTCGACAAGTTATCTCTTATAGAGTTGTGGTAGATGACCGAGGGAAATCAGGTCGCTTTCGACTTCATTGGATGGTCTTCCAACCACTGCCCCTTTTTCTTTTCTTATTTTCAAGCTCTTAATTGTGATCTTCTAGATTTGCAGGATTGTATCCAAGTGGAAATATTGCTGTTGTAATATGTAGCCAAGGACAAGAAGGGATTTCTGTCCAAAGAAGCTGTTAGAGGGTGTTGGAGCACGTTTCCAAAATGTACAAGGACCCTGATAGAAAGACCCATCAACTTTCATTTCCTATTGATATCCCCAAAATAAAGCATTTTTTATTTCATACATTATTAATGCTTAAGTTTATACATCAACCTAAAACAATGCAAACTTTGGTCTTTGTCCATCTGTAAATGGGATGAATAAAAAGAAAAGCTCAAGGATAGAAGATATTAGGTGCCACCAAAATTTGGTCTTTGCCCATCCCTACTGCCCCTCTAATTTGTAAATGTGTGTGCCTAATATATAATTATCTCTTTAGTGTAGCTGGAAATTCTTGTTTTCTTTTATTGGCTTCTATTGATATTTGTTGTATGGTTGTTGTTTCTTCCTTGTAGAAACATAGATGAATGATTATTAACACCAACAAAAATGTAGGAAAGTAATGTCATTTTTTAGATATGATTTTATAATATGTTATAGGATTATTTTATGTACTAGAATGTTAAAAGTTGAGATTTTTTTTTTCAAATTTTGAGGTCAAGGGGTTGTTCGATTGTAGTGGACGTTATATATTTGTACTTGTTTGGTTGTTTTATTTATGTTATGATTTTCGTTTTCTTATTATTCATAATATAAGTCCTGTGAAAGCTAATAGTTTTTGTGATATAGTTACCTTTGTTATGAAAACAAAACTAACCAAAAAAATTATTTTGTTATTTTCAAATAGACAAATAATACTTTTTTTCCCAATATTTTGTGACATTTCACATTGGTTTTCCATGATGTTTTAGTGCACCACAAATAACTAATGTTTTTGGTGAGTTTTCGTTAGCCAATGCACACTTAGAAATGTCAAAAAAAGTGAATTTTTAGTGGCGTTTTTAGACTTAATGTCACAGAAATTAACTTTTCGTGACATTTTAAATAAAAACTTTCCCATACCGTTAATTTGTAACGCTTTTTGACAATTCGCAAAAAAGGTCATGGAAAGCCAATTTTCATGACTTCACGAAAATACTGTTTTGGTGTAGTGAATTAGACAATGAGGCCTACTTTTCCAAATAATGCATGAATTTCATGACATTGCCAACCCATGGGCATAAGGATGAATAGTCAATCCCTTAACTTCAACAATATTGTTCTGCTTATTATAATTTTTTTTTGAATTTTTAAAGAATTTTACAACTTTTAATATTTTAAAATAAATTTTAAAATTTTCTAAATATTCTTTACTAATTTTTTCTATTTTTTATTTTTAAATTTTTTTTGTAATTTTTAATAATTTTGACCGGTCAATATTGATCAACATTGGTAATGCATGGTCAACATGCCATGTCACCAATCAACTTGCCATGTCATCAATGACATGGTGCATTCTAATTGGTTGACTTTTTTTTAATATCGTTAGCTGTTAAGCACCAAAACAAGCAACGATGCAACTTTTAGATACCAAAATGAGACAAAAAAAAATTTAGATACTAAAATGAGAATATGAGTCTAGTTCGATGGGTAAATCGTAAATAAAGCCTTATTTCTTTATTTATCTAGACCATAAATAAAATATTTAATTGGGGTCATGAATTAATTGTATATATCATAAAAAATACAAAAGGAATCGAGAAAAATTCTTAAAAGTTCAGAAATTTTTTAAATAATAAAAATTTCCAAAATTATAATAATGTAAATTATGTAAAGTTTTTAGAAAAGAACCTAAAAAGATTAGAAAATTCAAAGAAAAACTCAAAAAAAATTCAGAATATTTTACAAGATTATGTACACTTGCAGCACTTCTATTCGCTCTGTATTGCCATGTCATGAAATTTAACAGCACAAATTAGCAAAATTAATGGTTGGATTAAGGTTTACAATGGCTAAATTTAATATTAGAAATCAAGTAGGTAGTTAAATTGGTTAGACCATTAATTTTTGCTGTAATCAATTCAAATTAAATAAATTATTAAAAATATAAAAATATAACATCTGGTTCAACCGATTTTTTATTGGGTTCAAACGGTTTGTACTGGTTTGTGGGCAATGGCAGAGCCAAGAGGGCTGGCAGGGTATCGACCCGTCTAAAATGAAAAATATTTCATTATAAAATTTTAAATTAGTAATAGTAAAATTGTACTTTAGCCCCTAAAAAATAATAAAAATTGATTTAATTCTTTAAAAATATAAAAATATAAACTATTAAAATGGTGAAATTATATTTTTACTATTGTAAAAATATACCATTTAATTCTGCCCCAAACAAATTTTCTAGCTCCGCCACTGTTTGTGGGTCAAATGATTTTATATCTCTCATCCAATCGATACTCCGATTAGTTTCTGATACAACCGGTGTGACTAATTGATCTAGTCATAACACTGCTAAATTTACTAAAATTAAATCATAAAGATTAATTCTGCAAATTAAGTGAGGGGCTAATTATAGAATTAGACCAAAAATAAAACACGTGAAATTGATGATGTGAGAGCCCAATTTCTCCTGGCCCAAAGACCAAATAAAAAACAATCAATAAAACCCAAAATAATAATAATAAATCCAAATATTACAAGCCCCCATTTACAAAATCTATTAGACCCAAAAAAATTACAAGCCCAGTGGCCCAAAACCTAAACCTATTTTCAGTAAAAGAAAAACCCTAATCCCTTTCACGCACCGCAGCCCTCCACGTGCCACTGCCTTCCATGTGTCGCACGTCAACTCTGCCACCATCTGCTCCACCAACTGCTCCTGCAAAAGAAAGAAGAGCACGCAAGCAGTAGCAAACAAAAGCAAGAAACAAAAAATATTGTAACAAATCGGCTATAAAGCCACACAAAAACCGATTGTAATTTCGGAGATGAAGAAATACACAAAAACATTGTTGAAATAAAAAAAAAGGGATCGAAAACAAAAAAAAAAAGGAGAAAAAGAATTAAAAACGAAAACGAGATTTTTAAGAGGTGATTTGTTTTTCTTTATTTTTATTTTATTTTAGGCATAAAAAATACAAAAAAAAAGAAACTTACCAGTACATTTCGAATCCCATGGCCGCGAGTGGAGGAGGTCACTGTTCCGATGATGGACGATTCTCTTTGGTAAAACAAAAGAGAAACCGAGGGGTTTCTTTTGGTTTTTTCTCTTTTTGGTCGAGTTTTTGCGAAAAACAGCCCCAGATTCGGGCTTTACACGTCAAAGCGCTCAAAATGGGGGGGTTTTGGTGTTTTTCGGCCACTACGAATGGCGACGTCGTCACCAATGACCGGTGGCTGATGGCCGGCACGACGACCGATGGCTGACCCTTGACCGGAGCCCGAAGGGGAAGGGAAAGGTTGAGAGGATTTTTGGTTTTTTTTTTTTGAAGAATAAAGTTAAAAATGAAAATTTTGGAAAAAAATTTGATATTTATAATAGTGTGAAACGACGCCGTTTCACTTTGGCCATTTAAGTGCCAAAACGGTGCCGTTTAAGGCTAACCCGCACGCGACCTAACCTGCTTAGCAGGATCCGCGTGTTTTTAAAAAATGGTCTTATTGTGCCTTTGGTCCTTCCTCTTTTTAAGTGGTTTCCAATCAAGTCCTTTTTCCTTTTTAATTTTTACCTCGTTAGTTTTATTTTATTTTCAATTTAGTCCCCCGATTTGGCACAAAAACACCGCGCATAAAGGACTAGGGATATTTTCCATTCAGTTCCCATTAGTTTTCGCTCCTTTCATTTTGATCCTTATTTTCTTTTATTTACAATTTGAACCCCCTAACTTCACTTCGATTTCAATTTAGTCATTAGTCTATTTAACTTCAATTATCATTATTATTATTATTATTATTTTATTATTATTATTATTATTATTATTAAACCATTTTATTCAAAATTTCTTTATTTCTTTGTTTATTTGCTTATTCTCAATTTTAATTAAACTTTTACTGATATTTATTTGTTATTTCATTTATTATTCCTTTTTATTATTTTATTTATTTTTATTTTATTTTTGTCCTCATTATTGTTATTTCATTATGTATTTATTTATTTATTTATATCTTTTTATATACCTTGAAAATTTAGGTTATTTGTTGTTATTATTATTATTATTATTATTATTATTATTTTTATTTTTATTACATTATCATCTTCATTATTATTATTCTATCATGCATATTAGTACCGTAATTTATTATTACAATCATATCTTTTATATTTTATTAAACATATTATGTCATTATCACTACGAATTTATGTATTTGCTAAACATGATTTTTTTTAAAACCTTTCAGCCTTTTTACTATACCCGAATAAATTAATTACACGATATTTCAAAAGTTATTTGTTTTCGCATAATGTATATAAAAAAGAGATTTTTAAACCGAGATTATTTTTCATTATTTTGGAATTAGAAAAATCGTGTTCTAACCTACGGAATATGATTTCTTTCTAAAACCGAGATGACCAAATATCTTTTAAAATAAATAAAATTTTTGGTGTTTATTCTCGTTTCGAGAATTTAAGGCGTTGTGTCCTAACTTATAAGACGTGACACTTTTCCTCAGTTAACGTAAAATATACCTTTTTTTGTAAAAATTCAATTCAGTAATGTTTTAATAAACGATCTTATTTTTAAAATCTCTTCAAATTTTTAATTTTCGACATTAAGACATTAATTAATCAATTAGGTACCAATTTTGGGCGTTACGAGGGTGCTAACCCTTCCTCGTATGTAACTGGCTCCCGAACTCATTTACCTGGATTTTGTAGACCGAAAATCATTGTTTTAGTAAATCAAACCGTTTATTAAAACGATCAAAGAGGTGACTCGATCACACCTCATAAAAAAAGATTGGTGATGACTCCTATTTTTGTTTTCGTTTTCAAACAAAAAGTCAACCCTTTTAAAAAAAAATGGTTTCCACATATGAATTGAACTTTATTCGAAGCCCTGGAAGTATGGTGAATAAATGCAATTTTATAACTTTCTGACAAAAATGCTTTAATTAATTCTTTTCTTTGAGGATTGGGTAATAAAATCCCTCTAAACTGTCTTCCACATTAGTTTGCTCTTCATCTTTGAATCATTATTTGCTCAAACTGAAGCAACAACCATATGTTCTTTACAATCAAATTTTGTACTCTTTGTTTCCATTAATTCACAAAAATGTATGGAACTAGTTTTATATATTTATCATTTCAAACCAATTATTGTGTTTTTTTTTTTTTGAGAAGGGTAGAATCATACAAGTAAATTCGGAGAAAACGTTGATTTAAAAAATATTTAGGGAAATGTAGTTTTTTTTTTTCAATATTTAAAGAAATAAGTTGATTTTGGAGAAAATACATCTTATATGCACTACAGCAAAATAGGTTTTTCGCTGCGTTTGAATAAAAAATACCGTTATGGATCAAGCATTAGTGGCGCTTTTCCAAAATGCCGCTATAGATCGAGCATTAGCGGCGCTTTTACCAAAGCGCCGCTATATGTCTAGCATTAACGGCATTTTTGGAAAACGTTGCAAAAAAATTCAACAAGGCGTTGCCGTTTTATGTTGAGCCTTAGTGGCATTAGCGGCGCTTTTTTAAAAATGCCCCTACAGATCGAGAATTAGCAGCACTTTTTAAAAACTCCACTATAGATCGAGCATTAGCGGCGTTTTTAAAAAGCGCCGCTATAGATCGAGCATTAGCGGCGTTTTTTTTAAAAAGCCATAAAAAACATTTTATCTGTATATTTATTATTTAAATGTTTTATTTATATTAATTAAAATAAAATTTATTTTAATTGAATATTTAAATTCTTCAAAAAAATAATGACACGTAGAAAAATTTAAAAATTAAAAATATAAAAATATATGTTAAAAATGAAAAAATTAAAATACTATTATTTAAAATAATTTTAAAACTTTTTGGGTATATGACTGATTGTTTGGCAATTTATATATTTAATAAATTCTTATATAATCGTAAAGGAGATAATATTAATTTTAAAATATTAAATTAATTATCATTATGGTTTAGGGTTTATGGTTTATGAGTTAATATTTTAAGGTTTAGTGGTTATGAGTTTAGTGTTTAAGGGTTAGGGTTTAAGATTTAGAGGTTAGTGGTTAGTGGGTAGGGGTTAAGGGTTAAGGGGATAGGGGTTAAGGGTTAAGGGGATAGGGGTTAGGGGTTTATAGTTTATGAGTTAATATTTTAAGGTTTATGGATTATGGGTTTAGGGATTATGGTTTATGGTTTAAGGGTTGGGGCTTAAGGTTTAAGGTTTAAGGGTTAGGGGTTAGGGGTTAGGGGTTAAGGGTTAGTGGTTTAAGGGTTAAGGGGACATGTGTTATGGGTTTAAGGTTTAATATTTAGGGTTTAGAGGGTAGGGGTTAGAGGTTTAGGGTTTAGATTAATTAGTATTATTTAATTTATATATTAAACGATTTCTTATATAATTGTAAAAGAGATAATATTAATCTTAATATATTAAAATTATGATTATAGTTTAAATTATTTAAGAGATAATAGATAAACTTTATATATATATTATTAAATACTGACTATCATAAGTTAATTATTATGGCTACCAAATTATAGAAAATAAAAATAAATATGAAAACTAAGAGATTAGTGGCGTTTTAAAAAAAAAATGCCGCAAAAAGCAGGCCATTAGTGGCGTTTTTTTGCAGAAAACACTATAGTTTAATGAAAATGGCGTCGTTTTCCTTTCTTAAATTTCATCTTCTTGTGTCATGCCCGACATTTAGCCATTTCCCCTAAAACCCCAAAATAGATTTCCCCAAACACTTAGCCATTTTGAGCAAAACCCCAAAACAAATTTCCCTAACTCTCTACATTTCCCCTAATCCCTAAATTTCCCCCAAAATCCCTAGGCATCTGAAGCTCCTCAGTCGACCCGACCACCTACTCATCACCGTCCTTTGTAGTCTCTACTGCGTCCCGTCGCCGTCGCTCTCCGCTGCCGTAACCAATAGGTAAATTTCACTCTCTGTAGCTTATTTCAAGTCTATAAAAAAAACGAATTTCAATCACATTATTTTTAAAATGCCTGAAAAGATTTCTAAAGCTTCAACCTCTGGTCTGTGTTGATTCAACTCCGCTTCCCATTTGACTCCTCCTGAACTGAAATTCATTGTGTTGCTCTATATTATTTCTCCACCAAATCTTAATTTTCTCTTTGTTTTTCACTTTTTAGGCCAATAAGTTAATTCAACTGAGTGGGGTTAGGTTAGTCTAAAAAAAATTTCAACTTCATATTCGGATGAAAAAGAAGAAAGTTTAAACACATTCATAAACAAATCTATTTATTAACTGCATTTTTTGATCCGTTTATTGTAATTAAATTCTGAATTTTTTTAATTAAGTTGATATCAAGTAGACACTAAAGAGAATGTAGATAATATAAAGAAAATTTTAAAACCCCGCAGGGATTATTATTAATTTAGTCTAAAGCAAGTTAAGGTAACAACAGAAGTCTACGTGCACTGTTCCAATTTGTTGTTTGTTTATTTGCAATTACAAATCCACTATACGTTTTTGTGTATTTAGATTTTTAAATTAGAAAAGCCAACAAAAATATTTACTTTTTCCTAATTGTTCTTTTTTACTGCATGATACTTGTTTCTTTCACTTCATAAAATGAATCTGTGCTTGTTTTTTTGTAATAGGGTAGAAATAGAACTTGTTATTTAGCAGTATCGGTGGAACGATTCTAGACATTCAGGTGAAAAGAATGAAAACCAAAAAAGGGATTAAAAAGGTTTACAGTGAGGAATATTGGGATTCATATTTGGTCAAATTCTTGTAACAGTTTTTAAATATACTGTCATGTTAATTGCCTAATAAGTATAGATTCTTGCTATTAAAAAATGATTCACCTTTATCTATGATTAAGAAATTTTTGCTATTTCATGCTTTATGCCCTCCTTTTATGCTTCATTTTGCTATTTCCCATGCACCATGTTCATCTAACGAAAGCACAGAAAACACAGCTTGCACTATAGTTTTGTCTATCTTCATTCTTCACTACGAATTCCAATGGATATCTTCCAGTGGCCACACTTGAATCTCCTCTTTTCTTCCATGTTAATCGTTATGGTGTTAGCTGTGAAACTAATTGTTTCTCTGTTCAACGTGCAGATTAGTGCTAGTCAATTTTCTTCTCCATTTTGGTTTTCTCTAGAAGCAAATTCATTAATAAAGAAGCTCCTTGATCCCAATCCTAAAACTGTTGAGTATATTCAGCTTAATTTTTAAGTTCTAAGCTTTATCATTTGAATGACATAATTATACATCATATGAATTGCATTATCCTGTACCTCCATGTCCATGACTACCAAACTTTTTGCAAGCTTTATAAAATGAAAAGTTATTTTTGTTACTCATTAATTATTTTGTTAAGTTATTTTTTTTATGTTTTTATCATAATGATTTGATTTAAAGAAGTGGTGTGTCATTAGTATTGGTGTGTCCTTTCATCATTTAAAGAAGTGGGTTGGCTTTTACAAAAATCATGACCTTCACTTCACTGTCCTTTGATAATAAAACTAATAAGGGCTTTGCCTTCCCTTGAAGGACTTCTTATCTTCCATGAAATGGTTATCAAGTTGCTTAAATCAAATTCCTTGAAGTTGTGTTAGTAGATCATAGTTTTTTCTATGAGGTTTAGATTATGGCATTACATATTTTGTCTTGACAGACATCATGATGATGCTATTTTTATTCATTGATTGATCAATTCTATAACTCAAAACATGCATACATACATACATACATATATATATATATATATATATATATATGATCTTGCCAAAGTCAGATATAGTCTTTGGCCAAAGAAATGAGGTCAACTTAATCCAAGGGCAGATGTGTGTTTAGATCTTGAATATGTTTTAGTTACAGAATTCATTGTTGCCAAATATATCTTGTGTAGTTCCAATTTTATCGTATTTATCAGCAGTAATGTTGTATCAAGTTAATTCCCCTCTTATTTTCTTTCAATTGCTCTATCAGTTACCACTCAAGATCTAAGAAACTAAATACAAACTACAAATACTACTCAAATACACAGAAAGCCTAGATAACCAGAAGGTTAGTTAATCTTTTATTTTCTTTTATTTTTTATTTTTTAAAATTATAATGTTAATTTTATCCACATGCTCTTTTATTACGATTCCTTTTCTTGTCATTGATAATTTTTGTATTAGTTTGTTAGTAGCCTTATCAAGTATCAAATGGCTATCTGTTACTTCTTGTACATTGCAGGTTGGTTAAGAATTTCATTTTATGTGTGACTTGTAGCACCCCAAACCCGGCCCAGAAGTTATGACCGGATCCGGCATGCCACATCAAAAACGTAAAAAAAAAATTCCATTCTAAGTCCAGAAAATCGTACTTGATGTTCAAAAGATTAATTCATTAAGGGTTAAAGTGAATGGAAGCTATGCACCAGGTAGGAAACCGGAAAAAAGGTGGTGAGTCCACCGGATTGCTTAAGTACCAAGCTCCCTTCGGATCCAATCCTAGACATGCATACCGCCATTGCCACACCTTAATGTCATGGATATTTCTAGGAAAACCGATTTGATTAAGTCATTTTTAGGAAAAGTGATTAATTTTGGAAAAATACTTTCATTGCGGAAGCTTTGCTTGTTGTCTTGTTATTTTGAAATCAATTGTTGTTTTTGAAAACGCGCCCTAAAGCTATTCAATTTCAACAGTTAAAATAAGTAATACCTATCTTAGTAATACATATTAAAACCATTAAAAATAATAAAGCGGCCTTATTACATTTAAAAGCCCCAAAACTTCAAACGTAAATAAAAGGATGTCCAGTTCACCAGAAGAAAATCAAACTTTCAGAACGGGTGGCCACTCCGAATTCCCTCACAGCTCCAAGCCCACTATGGTTGGGGATTTCCTGCGTGGATGAAAATAAAAGGGTGAGTTTGGGGAAACTCAGTGTGTAAGGAAAACCCATTCAAAGCCCAAGTCAGCTCAAGCCTATTGGGCCTAAGCCCATTCAGTAATAGATGGTCTTGGGCGAGCCCTTTTCAAATTACAATAAACTGGGCCTTAGCCCCTTATTCAGATAACAGTATGGCCCATAGGCCTATTTCAAAATACATGCAACATCAGTAAACATATGCAAGCCCATTTGGGTAACAGTGGTACTGGGCCAGAGCCCTTTTCAGATTACAATAAACTGGGTCTTAGCCCCTTATTCAGATAACAGTATGGCCCATAGGCCCATTTCAAAATACATGCAACATCAATAACATATGCAAGCCCATTTGGGGAGACTACTCAACCCACCAACCACTACACTCTACCCGTACCAGCCATACACTCCATGTGGGGAATAGCTCAACCCACCCAGCCCAACACTCCACGATTGCGGCCTTCTTTGCTCGGTTAACGATAGAATTGAGGCAAAGCCTCCGAGACGTGGACAAGCCACTTTCAATACTTCCTCCGTCAATATCCCAGTCCCATGCATTAGATAATAACAACATGGCATGCGATAAATAACAACGATCAAACATGCATTTAGGTCAATTTAACCCTAGGGGTATTTGGTAATTTATCTACTAGGGTAAAACGTAAATTTTCCACTTTTAAAGGTATTTCAGTAATTTATCTATTTTAGGGTTTTTCATGCATATTTCTACTTTTCACGTACTAACGTAATCACGCATCGAGGGTTCTTACGAATTGGGCCGTTGGCCCATCATTCCAATTTTGGCCCATTAAGCCCAAAAATATCGAGGGCACACAAATCATGCACTTTGCGGTCCAAACATTGCAGCTTACCAAAAACATTAATCGATTCACCTCACGAGCATTCGCACACTCGCAAATCTACAAAATATTGGTTTTCGCATTTCGACTTTTCGACTTTTGCCGATCTAGACTAAGAAAGAGGTGTTAGTTACACACTGTTTGCGACGATATCCGATTGAGATCCACACACGAACCGCCTACAATTGGATTACTAACACGTTAATCTAACTATTCAAATACGAACTACGTATTAATCCCTTACAATATTGGGCCAACCACACCTACAGATCATAGTAAGCTTATAAGAAATCAATAAGCAACCCATTAACAAATTTCTGTCAATGTTTACCACATAATCATAATTTCACTGCAAGCTGTCTTCCCGAGCAACAGTCACTAAATCATTTATAACTGGAGCTACGAAACTCCAAATCAAGTGCCGTTAATTTTCTCTGAAAATAGACTCATATATCTTCTATCCATAAAATTTTCAGAATTTTTGGTTTATCCAATCAATACCAGATTTTTCTCAAAGTTTCTCATGTTTCACTGTTTGACTAATCTGACCACTCTTCATTACGAATCAAATTTCTCATTGTACAGAATTCAAAATATGTTCTTGTTTATTTCATTAGAAACTAGACTCAATAAGCTTTAATTACATAATTTATTCAGCTTCTAATTCATCTCCCACAATTTATGGTGATTTTCCAAAGTCATGTTACTGCTGCTGTCTCAAGCAGATTTGTTACCAAATCACTCTTTCACACCTAACTTGCATGCATGTTATTTAAACATGTATATCACCAATCAATCATCACATATCTATGATTTTACTTAAGTCTAATCTCCATTTCATCATTTCAAAGCACAACATGTTAGCCGATTTTTCCCTTTAGCATCTAAGGCACATGCATGCTCATTTGTTTGGCTCAACTTCACATATCTTCCATTTTTCATCAAAAGAACATGAAACAACAACCATTTCCTTCATTTTAATTCATGACCAAATGCTCACAACACAACTAAAAATCAAAATATACTTCAAGAGTTAAGGTAGAATCAAGAAGAACTCATGAACCTCAAAATAGAAGCAAGGTACCAAGAACTTACCTTCAATTTTCCTCCTCCTAATGACCGAATACTCAAGAGCTTTCTCCTCTCCTTTCTCTTCTCTAACTTTCAGCTATGATGAACAAAGATGGACAAAACTTTGTTCTTTTCACCCCTTTTTCTTTTAATAAAACTTCATATTTCATCCATTTAATTCTTTAATACAAAAGACATGAAATTCTTATCATGAAACATTTACCTAACCCATTATCATGAAACATTTACCTAACCTATTATCATGGAACATTTACCTAACCTATTATCATGGAACACTTACCTAACCTATTATCAATTTGTATCAATTTGCACCATAAATTATGGATATCAAGTGTACATTTTGTCTACAACAACATGATGGCTGGCCACTTCATGTAAAATGGGAGGTTTGTCATGCAAATCCTCCTATTTTGCACTCCTATTTATTTGGCCACTTCAATTTAGCCTATAGCATTTTCAAACATTTTCACATAGGTCCTATTTCATAATTTCACCCCCTTTTTCTTATGGAACAAAAATTAACTAAAATTGCCGGGTTCTATCTTAAGCTTGGGCTTTCTAGAGGCCCACTAACATAATTAAACCTATGCCAACAGTCACAGGATTCCCGAAAATTGGGGCGTTACATGACTGCCTATATGTATGAATGCCTATATCTATCTTTTGGACTTTACACTTAACTGTCCTATCTCTATTCTACCTTGGCTATTCATTGCTTTTTATGTTACAGGTGCAGTTTCATGAACTTTTCTAGATATACAAGGTGCTTAAAGTGTAAAGCAGAGGGTCCAAAGAGGGTTGTTACGGATGATGTTCAAATGAAGAAAGAGGATTGGAACTACCCAGGGTAAGTTTCTTTTTGGTTTATATTGTTAAAAAGCCTTTTTGTTCTTCAAGAATATCCATCTTCAGTATAATTCTATTAAATAGAATTTGTACTACAGTCCCATATTTTATGATCTGCTAGATGATTTGGCTACATTCATGCTTGTCCTATTGTTGCAAACTTAGTCTCATGCATATCGTATTAGCATAGATTGTAATAAAACACAATATAAAGTAATGGAAAAAAAACAAAGAAATACCATGATGCCTAAGAAATGTATAAAATATATTAATGAGGATTAGCTAGATAGAAATGCCATCAAGAAGTATGCTGCTTGTGTTGATCATTTGTGATTTGAACTTATTTTTAATGATATGGTGCAGACTGAAAGATCTATGATATGTGAGGTAAATACCACTTCTTAGCACTAGTTAACATTGTATACATTTGATTAATTAGTTTTAAAATATATTTGTATAAAGTATTTTAACTTTTTACTAATTTAAATAATTTTTTATTTTTATATTTGTAAAAGGAATTAGTTATAAAGTAAATAAAAATAGAATTTAGTTTGGTTCAGATGATTATAGTTTTCTAACTTATAAACAAGTGAATCAAATTGAAATCAATTTATTTGAATAAATTGAAATTAAATTGAAATAACCAATAAAATGGTCAAATTATAGTTTTCTCCTCTATCATGCTAAAATTTAATATTTAATCATTATACTTTAATTTGACATAATTTAATTTAATTGTTATTTGTTAGTTCAATCAGTTAGTATTGTTGACTCTATCAAAATGCTGATTTGAATTTTATTAGTAGAATTTATATATTTTAAAATATAAATTTTAGAATTTTAACCATAATAGTTAATATTGTTAATTGACTATTGAATTAATTGATTAAATTATATCAAATTAGTTGAATGAGGTCTTTGTCATAATCATTATTGTTAATTTGATGTTTGGTTGTTCCATTTTTTGATGTACCATTTTTGCTCATCCGAGAAAAAAAGGATAAAAGGATACTATTTCTTAGGTTGCTTTCATTTTTTTTCTTTTCGCTTCTTTTTCTCCTACTTGTTGTATGTGCAGGCACATGAAACCACTAAAACTCCATCTCACTTGAAACTTTTTTTCTACTTTCAAGGAACATTGGCACCCGTGTTTTAGTTCTCTTCACATAGTCATTGGATTTCAGCTTGCAAGTGGCACAATACGTCTCTTCTTCATTTACTATCTTCATCTTATGATGGGAAAGTAATGTTGTGGGATTTAAGAACAACGGTATCGTTTTGTATTCTCTACATTCTCATAATTTAACTGTATATTATTTTTCTGGATATCGTTTTGATGATTACTTTTTGTGTGGAAATAGCTCTTATATGTTTTGACTGGTGGCAAATGGAATAGGAAAAACCAACTACACTAGATTGCGGTCCAAGAACAATTTGTAGAAGGCACATAATGACTATCTCCTACCTCTACGAATGCTTGTGGGAGGCATTGCAGTAGCGAATAAGGATGATATTGATCAACATGCAGTTGACGCCGTATGTACTCTGAATTCGAATTCAGGTGTGACTTTTAGATATTTTATGTGCAAAAAAGTATTAGAGTGCCTTATGTTTGTATGTTAGTTAAGCAGATTATGGATAGAACCTACAGTAGGATCAACTAATTAGTTGATCAAAAACTACACTCTGTTTTGTAATCATCTACTTGCATATTTGCTAATACTTATTAATAATCTCGTGTCAACTAATTATTCTATTTTTTATTTAATTGTTTTGTTTCAATATTTTATTTTTTTGAGTTGAAAGAAGAAAAACACAAATTGCAATTTTGACTTAGTTAATCAATTTAAATAATCAATGTTGATATTTCACATGGGAATGGATATTCAAATATTTTATTTTACATGGTTATGATTTAAGTCCTTATTTCATTTAAGTAACTTCATTATAGTATCTTATTTTACTAATATCTTTATATTTAATCTAATTTTTATTATTTATTTTAGTTTTGATTCTAAATTTTTATTTTTATTTTAATATTTAAGATAACTTGAGTTCTAAATTTTGGATTTTAATTGTGTTATTAATTTATTATTTTAAATTCTAAATTTAAATTCATTAATTTTGTATTTAGTTTTAAAGTTAAAATTTTAATAGAAAATTTAATTTGATAATGAATTTTAATAGAAAATTTTTATATTTATATCATGGATATTATTCTTCTCAATATTTTGATAATGAATTTTAAAATTTTTTATATTTTTCATGACCTTTATAATATTTTATTTTTAAAATTTCATGAGCTTTAGCGGTGTTTTTGGAAAAAGTGCCGCTGAAGGTCATGTTCTTTAGCGGCGTTTGTGGGGAAAGCGCCACTAAAAGTCATGTTCTTTAGCGGCGTTTGTGGGAAAAGTGCCGCTAAAGAACGACCTTTAGCGGCGTTTGTGGAGAAAGCACCGTTAAAGGTCATGTTCTTTAGCAGCATTTTTTCAAATAAACTCCGCAAACTTTAGCGGTGTTATCTATAACGACGTTTTTTGCGGCGCTTGTAAAAACGCCGCCAATAGTTTTAGCGGCACTGAAAATGCCGCTAAAAGTCAATTTTGCTGCAGTGATGTCACGCTTTATGAATGTTTTAACATATTGGCACTTTTGATCAAATGGTTAAATACTAGTGATTTTGTCTTTGAGTCTTGGATTCAGTTCCTCTCCTACTTACATTTGTATTTTTATTTTATGTTATTTCAAGCTTTGCCTTTATTTTTAATTATTGTTTTAATATGTTAGCTTCTTTGATCATATGGTTAAATAATAAAGATTTTATCTTTACGTCTTAGGTTTGCTTCCTTTTCTAAGCATGTTTATATTTTTTATTTCATGTTGTTTCAAGCATTTTTTAATTAATGTTTTTAATTAAAAATATATTATTTTCAAGTTTTTTATTTTTAATTCATTTTTAATTAATAACTCTTTTATTTAAAAATCAAATAATTATTGCCAAATATCATTGTTTTTAGTAAATATAATTTTATGTATAATATTTATTTTTCAATCTATATCATGAGTGTAGTAAATTTTAGAATTATATATTTTTGTATGTGTATTTAAAATAATTATATGAAATAGTTCACATGTAAACATAATGATATTTAAAATAATTAATTGAAATATTTCACATATAAAAACATTTGAAATATCATACCCACAACGTAGATGAAAAAACAATGATATTTAAAGTATTTTATATATAAAAATAATAATGATATTTGAAATAATTATTTGATTTTATAGTATTAGAAATCACCATACCCACAATATAGGCGGAGAAAATAAATATTTGACATACAATTATTATATATAAAGAGGAATTGAATCAGGGCTCAGATAAAATTACTGTTATTTAACCATTTAACTAAATGAGCTAATATGTTAAAATCAGTAATTAAAAATAAAAGCAAAGCTTGAACCAACATTGAAAAAAAAAAAAAAGAAAACAAATGTGAATAGAAGAATAATCGAATCCAAGACTAAGGGACAAAACTACTAACATTAAACTATATAATCAAATGAGCTGATATATTAAAAAGGTCAAAAAGCGCGTCTTGTAAAACACGTTTTCATCTTCTCTTTCTAAAATCAACATATTTCCCCAAGTATCACATAAATTGACCCATTTCTTAATTTTCTTTAAAATTATCATTTTCATCAAATTTGGCCCACTCATATAATATACCTAAATTATGATAATAAGAATTAATAATTAAAATGATAAATCCAACTTGATATATATAAGAGATTGGGTAATCCTTGAATTTATTCTAGTTTATTACTTTATAAGAGAGTAGAGAGGTGTTTCTATGAAGATTTTCATCGTAGCCATCACTTTGAATCATTCTTTACTTGAAATGAAGCAATTAGGACAGATTCTTTACAATCAATTATTTTGCAATTTACGTTACGTTGCATGGTGATGGCTATATAAGTGGACGTCACTCTTCTAATTTCAACATCATTTGCAATACTACTTCCTTATTGAATCTTAGAGACTTCTTCAATTGCTTCCAAGACTAAGGGACAAAACTACTAACATTAAACTATATAATCAAATGAGCTGATATATTAAAAAGGTCAAAAAGCGCGTCTTGTAAAACACGTTTTCATCTTCTCTTTCTAAAATCAACATATTTCCCCAAGTATCACATAAATTGACCCATTTCTTAATTTTCTTTAAAATTATCATTTTCATCAAATTTGGCCCACTCATATAATATACCTAAATTATGATAATAAGAATTAATAATTAAAATGATAAATCCAACTTGATATATATAAGAGATTGGGTAATCCTTGAATTTATTCTAGTTTATTACTTTATAAGAGAGTAGAGAGGTGTTTCTATGAAGATTTTCATCGTAGCCATCACTTTGAATCATTCTTTACTTGAAATGAAGCAATTAGGACAGATTCTTTACAATCAATTATTTTGCAATTTACGTTACGTTGCATGGGGATGGCTATATAAGTGGACGTCACTCTTCTAATTTCAACATCATTTGCAATACTACTTCCTTATTGAATCTTAGAGACTTCTTCAATTGCTTCCAAGACTAAGGGACAAAACTACTAACATTAAACTATATAATCAAATGAGCTGATATATTAAAAAGGTCAAAAAGCGCGTCTTGTAAAACACGTTTTCATCTTCTCTTTCTAAAATCAACATATTTCCCCAAGTATCACATAAATTGACCCATTTCTTAATTTTCTTTAAAATTATCATTTTCATCAAATTTGGCCCACTCATATAATATACCTAAATTATGATAATAAAATTAATAATTAAAATGATAAATCCAACTTGATATATATAAGAGATTGGGTAATCCTTGAATTTATTCTAGTTTATTACTTTATAAGAGAGTAGAGAGGTGTTTCTATGAAGATTTTCATCGTAGCCATCACTTTGAATCATTCTTTACTTGAAATGAAGCAATTAGGACAGATTCTTTACAATCAATTATTTTGCAATTTACGTTACGTTGCATGGGGATGGCTATATAAGTGGACGTCACTCTTCTAATTTCAACATCATTTGCAATACTACTTCCTTATTGAATCTTAGAGACTTCTTCAATTGCTTCCCATCAAATATACATATATGGTGGAGATGGTTCCATGGTTGAGAGAAGCAGCTGAAACAGGAAAGATTGATGGCTTGCGCGTTCTAATTCTAGAAGATCCATACATATTTGAACGCATTGATGAGATTCCTTTCACAGATACTCCACTTCATATAGCAGCAGAGGAAGGGCAAATTGAGTTTGCAATGGAGATGATGAACTTGAAGCCTTCTTTTGCTAGGAAGCTAAACCCAGACGGGTTTAGCCCCATGAACTTGGCGGTGGAAAATGGGAAGACCGAGCTAATGCTTCGACTGTTGCAGACCGATAAAGACTTGGTTCGTGTCAAAGGAACGGAAGGGATGACTCCTTTCCACTGCGTAGTTACAATGGGAAACTCTGAGTCTCAGCTTTTAGTCGAGGTTCTTCAAGCTTGCCCTAAATGCATCCAAGATGTGACGGTTCGGAATGAGACTGCGCTGCATCTGGCTCCGATTAAGAACCATATGAAAGCTTTTAACATCCTAATTGGATGGCTTCAAAGGAGCACTGGTAATCATAGTAGTATCTTGGACTTTGAAAAGAAAATAGTGAATTGGACAGACAAGGATAACAACACTGTGTTGCATATTGCGGCTAAAAAAGGACAATATGAGGTACATGCAATTCTAATATCCGTTGCTATAGCTAAATAGTGGTTGCAATGCATGCAACTGTAGTATGTGTATATTAATCCTTACTTATCTGGTTGCGTTAAGGTGCATTCCCTTTGATCAATGACGCAGGCACTAAAACTGTTGTTAGATTCACAACTTTGGTTATACGTAAAAACTAAGAACTCGGAAGTCGGAAGGTTTGACACCTCTACAAATCATAGAAAAGGCTGAAAGACGAAGGATGGACATCAACATGAGTGGCAAAGATGATGATGATGATGATGATGATGCCAACTTGCCAAGATTAAGCAGTTGAAAAAGAAAGTGAACTTTTTCAGAAGAATAAAAGTACTTGCAGATCGCATGCACAACAACATGTCGTTGGAGGTGATGCTGGTGGTTATGGCTGTAGTTTTAACAGCAACCCACCAATCATCGTTAAGCCCACCGGTTCATCTCCCAACACCACCACCACCACCACCACCACCATCTCAAACATAACTGTTACCAATCACTTCTTCCCTGACAACAACAATAATACCATTTTAAAATTTATTTACGGTTTGGAATTGAAAAAACCCGGTACGACGTCATGAATCCGCAGTGGTTCGGTTTGTTTTGTTTCTTGAACTTCACCGCCTTTGCCTTTCAATTTTTCTAATGGCATTCCTCCTCTTAAAATTCCGTCCATTCGTAATCCTTTTGATCCCGCTTTATTTGTTGGTCATCTCCTACTTCTGCTCCATGACAATCTTATCGCCATCCACTCCTTGGTCACTATGGAACCTTTGTCTCCTCGTTATTTTTGAAATCCTCCCATTTTTTACACTACTTGTACTATTGTATGTGATGCACAAATCTATTCTGCAAGTGAAAGCTGAAATCCAGTATCGGATGCAGATGCATAATGTTATTCACAAGGACGACAATGTTGGCATCATTTGACGCTTTGCGCGTTCGGGGTGTTTGTTTTGCCATACATACTTGATACCATCTCTTAATTTCTTTTTTCACAAATATTTGATTTTACACACATATAAATGGTGATGCTTCCTGTATTAATAAAAAAAATGGATGAAAAGATAATGGATTACATCTTAACCCATTTTATCAATGGATTTTTCATTTATTTGGCTTGTGAATAAATACTTATTATATATTTTTAATTGAATTTATTGGTTTTTATTTTTATGTTTATTTTATAGTTTATTTTAGGTATTTATGGAATATATTAGAATTGATTTATATTTAATTCACGGAAAATTATTTGATACACCGCCAATGAAATTTTGACTCTACAATCAAGTTGAGGGGTTGACAAGTGTATTATAATGTGTAGTAAAATAAATACATAAATAATTAGTTATATAAATAAATGTGATGCTTATATCTCAACTTGCTTGTGGAGTCTAATTACCCTTAATTCATAAACTAATGCAATCGTAAACTAACTAAAAATTCGACAAAGGCAAGTGCACTTATCAATTAATAGTATAGCTACGGTGAATAAAGATATAGTTCCTACGAAGACTAAAAGTAATAGTAATTACTGTCTTTCTATTATTTAACAGACAAATTGAAGTGATTGATTAAAAATTAAAATTAACTAATTAAATTAACTGAAGAGCACAACAAAGAACAAATCAGGAAAATAAACGATTAACAACCAAGAAGCGAAACAATACCCAGAAAAGAATTTACCTGGACTTTATCTGTCATTATCAATCTAAATTACGAAATTTCTTCACTTAGTATCTTGATTCGTAGAAATCTCAAAATTATGCTAATATATCTCTTCAAGACTAAGAACAACTGACTCTAGGTTGATTAATTGAAGTTTCTTTCTAATTAAAACCCCTATTGTCACATTAACTCAATCTATGGATCGCCCTATTAGATTTAACTCTAATCCGGTAGATTTATGTTGTCATATTTCTAGGGTTGCATGCAACTCTACTCAATTACGCTAGATCTACTCTTAAATAGGGTTTATTTCTCATCTGATTTAAGTACATCAAACATGTATTAATAGTCTAAAAATATCAAACCAAGAATTAAACATACATAATTGAGAACAAGATCCAAGTATTTATTGCGTAAAAATAGAAATCAAATAACATAATCCATTCTAGGGTTCATCTCCCTAGGTATTTGGAATATTAGTTCATGATAGCAAATAAAAACATCTCAAAGATAGTATAACCACAAAAAAAAAAAGAAATTCATAATAATCTCCAAAGAAATAAAAAGGAAATCTTCAATCTTGATGGAAATCTACTTCAGAATCCACTTCAATGGTGTTTTTCGAGTTGTTTTCTTGAGTATTCTATGATGAGTCCCTCCTCTCTTCTTATTTTTGTCATATAAATGTCTTAAAATGCCCAAAAAACCTAAAAATTACGTTTCTCCACTGTTTGGAGTGCAAATTGCAATTTTGACACGGTCTGACACACGCCCGTGTGGCAGCCCGTATGGCTTACACGACCGTGTGCCCGTTGTACCTCACTCTGATTTTTTTAATTTTTCCTCGTTTTTTGCTCCTTTTGGTCCCAAATGCTATCCTAAGTATAGAAACATGAATTTAAAGGATTAGAAGCATACAATTCACCATTTTACATTGATTAATCATCTAAAAATGCATTAAGAATGAGATTAAAACATGTTACTTTTGGCACTTATCAAATATTCCCACACTTAAGCGTTTGCTTGTCCTCAAGCAAAATCCTCAACCCACATTCAAATTAACTTTTCTTAAGTTGTCATTTTCATCAATAATGTTTCTAGATAATTCGCAAGCAATCATGCATTGGAAATTCAACCAAAAGGACACTAAAAATTCAAGCAGTCCAAACCGAAATTTTTAAGGCCTAAAAATATAGGTGTCTCCCCTTATCTAAATAATTACCTTAACTTCAAAATCAACAAGAATTGACATCCTCACTCAAGATCACTCAAGGCACTTAAAGTGTTTAAGGTTCAAATATTGTGCACTCAATAGTTGAACGAGAAATACTATTACCATGGGCTTGCTTAAACATCAAAGCTCCACCACTATAAAACGAGATGACACACCAATCAAGAGGTCTTTACAAGGTTGTAATGGGGCTTTGGTTAAGGGAATGGAAAAAGGCAAAAAAGTTGGTTATAATCGAGAATCGAGTTGATAAGTTACTAAACTAGAAAAAAAAATCAATTGCTGAATTAAAAGAAATTACATCAACAAGAATAATCACAAATGGAACTAAGCTTTTCAACATAATATGAAACTAATTATTCAAGCTAAATCAAATATTTTTTGATTTATATTTTTTCTTTTTTGATATATTTTTAAACAAAATAAAATTCAACAATTCAAATAATGAAACATAGTTAGGGAACTAATTAAATCAAATCTAAGTACTTAACATAGTTAGGCAACAACCTAAAATATTAATTTATGAAAAACAACTTATCATGCTTAACTCTCTCGTGTCTTAAAGTATAAATCAACCAATTCACAAACATCCACAAATAAACCCCAAAACAAAATCAATAACAACTCCAAATAAAAAGAAATTACTTCAATGTTAAGTACGAAAAGATTACTTAAACACAAACAATAATTCAGGGCTATATTGCATAAACATATAAAATCCTCCCCACACTTAAGATGTACATTGCCCTCAATATACAAATAGATATAATCACATAATAAACACAATATCATAAGGGATTGAGAGAACTGAAACTGCCCTAAATTGGAATGAAATTGCTAGAATAGTGAAAACCAGAATCGTGGGCAATTTATATTTGAGACTAGTTTCAAAAACATTAAGCGGATCTTAATTTCAAATTCTATATCTCAAGATATAAATACTTTAGTGACTATCACACAAGTGGACAGTTTTGATATGAGCACATAAGTAAATAGTGGAATTATAGTTAATGCTACATGTAGCCATGTCATACTAAAAGCTAAAGATTCTATAATATATATACATAAAGGATGAGGTATGGAGAGGAGGAGGAGGACGAAAAAAATAGCAGATGAATTTGAAATGTCATGAAATGGTTATAAGTGATATAATGATTAATACATGTGAGAATGTTTAAACGAATTGATAAAATAATAAGTAAATAATTATTAATGGATGTGATTTTGGTATCTTGGCTAAAATTTTATGAAGAATTAAGTTGATTGGCAGAAATTAGAAAAAAATAAGAAATATGCATAAAGTGGGTGAACTACTTTAGAAAGTACAAGTACTCCAGTGGACTTATTTGTAAAACTTTAAAAATTGTGTTAATTTATAAAATTTGTTGTCTTTGATTGAATATCATGTTTTAATGAGCTCATTTAACTCATAAATGGTTCTATCATAAATTCAATTATTACTAAAACGAGTAAAATGATTTTCAATAGTAAAATAATAATATAAATCAATTTGAAATTTCTGTAGTTGTTTCGGCAACGAATGTGACATCCCGGTACCTTGATCCGATGATTGGGTCAGGTATGAGGGTGTTATAGACATGCTATAGGATTAGTGTATAAGATTATACTTCAGTTTATGCCGATGAGGCATGGAGCGCAAATTTATACTTTGGTTTATATTGATGAGGCACAAAATGCAAATTTATACTTTGGACATGCCGATGAGGCACTGGATACTAGATATATTGGTGTGATGGTTGGATGATTCGTGTATCCATCTTGAGTCCATGTCCGATTAATAATGTTTATGAAACATATACCATGCTATGTGATTTTTTTATATGAAATGCTAATATTGAATGATGAATTTGGTATGTTAGTGATTGAGTAACAAAAAATGGCATGTGAAAGATCATGCGAATCGAATAAAATAAGCCTTAAGGGTCAATATGGATATAAAGCGAATCAGAGGATTTTAGATGGAAATGAGAAAATGAAATGAACTTGGCGACATGTTATAATGCATATACAATGTGATATAATTGTAAATAAGATTACATGTTCATATATGTTATACTTAATGAAATGTGGTATGAGATTTTACACATGAGACATGAAAATGCAAATTGATTTGGTTGATAGTTGAATTAAATATTGACTGTACTGATTTATTGGTTCTATTGATTATTGATTTAAATCATGAAAGCACCAAGAAGTGGAACAATCTGTTTTTCAGTAGTGTTGAAAATGACGGTCTTGGAACCCCATTTCTAATGTTCGAGTCTGTAAATATTATTATTTTAATATTTACATGATTATCATAAAATTTAATCAAAGTTTCACCCCTTAATTTTGTTAATTGGATAGTTAATTATGGTACAGTGACTAAATTATAAATGTGGTAAAAGTTAATCACTAAGAATTTTTAATTACTTGAGGACCAATTAAGCAATTTGTCCATTTTTAAATGGATGTTCAGTGGTGGATATTGGTTGGAGTCATTTTTCCTTTCATCTTCCTTCTCTACTAATTCTTTAAGAAAGAAAAAAGGTTTTAAGCTTTCAAATAATCAACCTCAAATTGGTAAGCAAGTTTAAGTCCTTTTCTTGTAAATTTTATGTTTTTGATGTCCCAGTAGCTTAATTTAGGTAGCTCATGTACTATTTTGAAAAAAATGTTAAAATTTCTAAAAGTTACCATTGATGAATTTTTGATGAAATTGGTACTAAATTGTTAGATTTTAAGCTTAGAAGCGAAAAATGACTAGTTTGTAAAATTTAATTACTAGTTTTTTAACAAAGGGAGTATAGGTATAAATTTTAAAACTGATCTGAAATTTTTGTAATTGAGATTGATTTCAAAATCGAAGCTCAAATTTGAAAGTTATGGCAAATTTAGTTTTTAGGACTAAATTGAATAAAATGTAAAATTTTAGGAAACATTTGAAAAATGAAATTGAACTGATACATGATTATAATAGGATGAAATAAGAGGGTTAGAATTGATAAATCAAATTGAATTATTGTTTAGATCGAGAATTGAATCAAATTGAAGATAATCGGGGAAAAAGGAAAAATTATTTATTAGTCCTTAAAGAGTGTTCGTTTGTTTTTTGCTAGGTAAGTTCATATGGTATGATTTTATTTAAATTGTTATATACTTGAATTATGAATTTGTGTATATTTCATAATAATTTGAATTGTTTGGAACTTGGTACAAAAGGTGAGATATGGACTAAATTCTAAAGAAATGATAAATTGAATATGATGAATAGTAATTTGAGATATCTAATGAATTAAGAGCTTATTATGACTGATTGAATGATATTGGCATGAATTTTATTGATTATTAAGATAGAGGGCTAAATTGAATAGAATTGAAAATAGTGTAACTCAGTGAAATTGGCTTGTAATCAATATGAATCATGATATGTTATGTATGAAATAATATTTTGATTCATGAATTGATGGTATTGAAATTGATAGAATAGGAATCGAAATTAAAATGAAATTGGATTATTGCTTACCCTATTAATTGTTTAGGCAAAGCCAAATATCGTTGCCATGTCATAGATAGTTTGAGTATCGATTATTTCAACTATATGTCGATGAGTGTTGTGCGCATTTTTCTTTCGAACGTTCTGATGAGTGTTGGCACAATTATTATTATTTCGGTTAAACCGATAAGCGTTCGGTGCAATTTATTTATTTTGAACATTTTGATGAGGTAATGGGTGCCAAATCAGTGTGCTGGTCAGATTCGTGTGTCCGTTCGAGTCTGAGTCAGGTTAATACAGGTATAAAATATAAATTTGATAATGGTATATCAATGAAAATTTTGAATTAGTCGATTTATTAGATTTTAATTGAATTGATATTGTGAAATAATGCTTAAAATAAGAGTTATAAAATATGAATTTTGATAGTACACAAAAGATTATGCAGACCAGATATCCAAGTCCAGAGATTGATATGAGAACCTAAAGAATTAATTGATTCGCTTCGCTTCAAAAATTGACATGAATTTGATATTGAATTGATTAAATGTTGATTTATTATATGAATGGCATTGAAATATCAAATATAAGTGAATTGAAATGTTATATGTTTAAATTACTATATGATACGATATAGGTTGAACTCACCTTGTTGTTATATGGTTGCCTTGTTTAGGCAAACTTGTCAAGCGAGTAGCCTATCATGTTAAATTGTAAATCGAGGTGAGTTATTGTTTAATGCCTATGACTTACTAACCATTCAATATGCTTACCCCGTTGTTTTTCCTTTTCCTATAGATTGTCGACACTACAGCAAAACTGACTTTTAGCTGCGTTTTTTTAGGCCTTTAGCTGCGCTTTCAAGTGCCACTAAAACTATTTGCGGCGTTTTTCCAAGCGCCGCTAAAAACGCCGCTAAAGGTATGAAATTAAAAAAATTATAAAATATTATAAAAATCGTGAAAAATATAAAAATTTAAAATTCATTATCAAAATATTGAATGATATAAATATAAAAATTTTCTATTAAAATTTTAACTTTAAAACTAATTACAAAATTAATGAATTTAAATTTACAATTTAAAATAATAAATTAATAACACAATTAAAATTTAAAAGTTAGAACTCAAGTTATCTTAAATATTAAAATAAAAATAAAATTTAGAATCAAAACTAAAATAAATAATAAAAACTAGATTAAATATAAAAATATCAATAAAATAAGACATTATAATGAAGTTACTTAAATGAAATAAGGAAATGCATTAGATTTGACGACCTTTTCTCTCCACTCTTTTCGACGAGCTCTTATTTCCCACATTGCTGTTAATTTCATTTGAGCCGACAGTGCTTCTTCACTTTCTCCTTACTTCTTCATGCGTCTCCATACCCGAATTGCATTTGTGCGCTTCCTTTTGATATTGTGATGCTAACTTCTTAGCCTCGAGTAAAAAAAACATTTATGTAAAAATTATAACAATTAAGCATTAGTGACATACAATTAACGATTAAAATAAAATAAAACATATATGTAACAAATAAATTGTTGGTCAGAAAAAGTTGTAAAAAATGAAAAAAGGCATTTGCAATCAATCTTAAAATTAGAGGTGATCTAAAAGGCATAGAAAATCAAATGTAAAATTTCTTTGTATTAAGTTACTTTGTCCCATTTTCCAATAAATACATCCATCCATGATAAAGAAACAGGAAACTGACCTGTAAAGGAAGCATTGCTCAGTCATGCATTAATTAAAGATAGAACCATAAAATTAGCTTAATTCTGCTGGGTAAAATTGCCAAAGATCAGATAATTAACATTTCCAAATACCCAATTGCCATCTTTAATAAAAATGGAAACTTGGAACTTTGCAGGGCAAGTAGCATAGAGAATGCTAATACAAAGCAACAAAAATAATAGAAAGAAAGGCTAACAACAGCTTGCCATACATGTAAAGGCTAACAACAGCTTGCCATACATGTAAGCATTCATAAAACAGCCATGAGTTTTAACTTTCAATAAATAGCTGCATAACTACCAAGCAAAACCCCATAGCCAAGGAAATGCATAAAAAAACATGACACCTGGGACAAGTGGCTTTGGCAAAAAAAGAAAAAAAGAAAATGCAAAACAAAGGAACTAATAGCATAACAAGGGACAAAGAATTGATTGGCACTACTATCATCTAAAAATTCAAAATGAAAGACATAAATGTAGAAGTTCGACATTGAAGGACATAAATACCAATGTTAAAGAAACTGGACCACAGGTTAAACCAGTTGGTTTGATTGTTTCTTATTTTATTTTTTATGTTTAAACATTAATTTAATGTTCCTGTCTATGTGCTAAACATGCATTTGCATTTTGCCTACCTTCTTTTCACAGCTTTAATCATCTTATTCATCTGCATTTTATTTCGAAAAAGAAAATGATTGATTAAAAAGTGTTGAATATAGCATCTGGGCCTGCATAATAATCTTACACGAAACAATGGGAGAATTATGTGATAACAGCAGCTCCAAGGTTCACTATAATCTATCAGATATATAAAGACTGTTCTTCTGCATATGGTTTCATTCTGTAGAAATTTTATATTGGTTTTCCCTACTACTATTCTCCTTTCCCTACTACTTTTTCAATATCTAGTTCTCCCTCTTTGGAAGTAAAAGCCCAATTCTTTTAGAACCAAAAAAAAAATAAAAGGAAGATTGATGGAGCTAACTTAAAAGATTAAATTGGGTGAGGAAAATCAGTGGCTAAGGCAATATTAATGTCCTATGACTTGTAGAATGAAAAGCAACGAGGTAAAATAAAAAGTTAATCGGAATAAAAACAATAACTTTTTATTGAGGCAAAGCCTATCTCAACCAACAAATATAATTAATGGCATTTACCTTAATGGCATGGTCTTTAATTTAAGAAAAAGGGAAAAAAAATAATTGGTTTTTTACCTGTTCAATAACTATGGTCAAATATTATGAACGTTGCTTTCTTATATCACTAAATATGAACCTAGGAAATACCACTTTGCCAACCTAGTGCTTATTGACAACTGATGCAAAATATGGACTATACAAGAAACCATGCTATCCCTCCACTGTACTATTCACCAAGGATCAATGAAAGCGAGACAAACCTTTGCTAATTAAAAACTATTTAATTTGGAGATTTTATTTTCTATCATTCAATAATGAACTTCCAAATGTGCACCCAAAACCAAGATATATTTGATATTATGAGAGACCCTATATAACAACATTGTAGGAATAACAAAGAAGGTAAGAATAATTAGGAATAGTCAGAAAAAGCAATCAGAGAAATACTTGATCAAATCCTTACTAAGAAGAGAGTTTCAGATGACCTATCATATGGATGCAACTTTGAAGCACCGTGAAGAGTAGCCTGATTCAAAGCATCCTGAAAATTCAAAAATTGCTTTTAACCTTAAAGTAAGTTGATTGAAGCAAAAGAATCTGTCTTTTTAGTGAACCTTTTACAATGAATAATGTAACATTAATATTGTGTTAAACAAACCTCTGGTGGTTTTCCAATACAATATCCATCTGGATAAAGATTCAAGGTGAATGAAATTTCATGGTCTGCAAAAACAAGAAATAACCAACGCAGTCACAAATCAAACATTATCAATTATCTAGAGAGGGAAAAATAAAAACAAAACATAATACTAGTCTTGACTCTAACCTTTAGGAACACAAAGCACTTCTTCAGAAACAAATGGTTGAGACACCTCAGGAACATGCTCAACGCCTTCAATGATATTACCCTAGATCAACAAACAATTCAAATAATCAGACAAAATCACAGAAAGGAAAATAGATACATATTAATTTCTATTCTATATCCCTTCTTCTCTCAGCCACGAACTATGAATCATAGAGAAAACTCGTACTAGAAACAGAATTATACAAGTTTTATGAAGGTTGCAAACTCAAAACTAAAACAAAACCCCTAACTACAGTATCTATTACACCAAAACCATAAAGGCTAAAATAAGGGCAAGATAATGTTTTATGAAATCAAGCCTATATTTTTAGCTTAAGACTTAACTGGTATATTTTTAAAATAAACAAAACATTAAAAATCCAACACTTCAATCTCCCCTAACTTCTAACAGCAACCAATAATTAAAATTCCACTTAAATACAATTATAGATATTTAAAAAAGGAAACTGGGAGGATATGTTAAATGAAACAAAAACCAAAATTTCTCCTTTTTTTTTAATTTAACAGCAATAATTTTTATCATCAATTTACCTGTGAAATTGGTTCATTACAGAATTTACCTGGAGCTTTCTAGGCCATCAGCTCTCTTCAGAATTGTCAGGGACAACATCAACCGAAGCCTCCAATTGAAGACAAGGCTTCGGCTTGAACCTAGTACTGGTTTTTGAAACCTTAAACGAAACACCCATGTAAAAAAAAGAAAGAAAAAGAAACTTGTATGCTCTATCAGAATTAAAGCATGAGAATTTGAGGTTTTATGCTTTTTGTTTGGATCAAGAAAAAGATCAGAAATATGGAGACAATTAAGAACCCAGATAGAAATTATCTAGTAAAGAGAGGAGAAAAGCTAGCAAAATCGAACGAAATTTTTTACCTGGTCTTTAATCAGATATCTAATGAGACAGCAAGCAGTTACCTATCTTGTCACTAATACTAGCCGATTCTTTATCAAGTACATTTCCTTCAACTGAACCTGCAGCTTTGGTCTTGAAACTTAACCTTTGACATCTTCCATTTCCAGGAAAAGTATGACAAATTTTGGAGGGTGTATTTGCAGATACGGCACTTGAACGATTCAACTGCATACCAAAAGAAAAAGAAAAGAAATTGAAGAACAATGGTATTAATAAAAAAACCATCGAACTCAAGCTTTGTATCAATCTGTGTAATCAAAGAGTCTACTCTAGAATTCAAATTGCAGCTCTCCTAACCTTAAGACCATTGAAAACAGAATTAACCATGGAAAACGTAGAGGATAAAAAATAAAGTATCATTTGCACTCTGAATTTGACAAATTTTTTATTTCAGTTTTTGAAGTAAATAGTTGAGCCAATCACAAATTATATGCACGACATAGAATCCAAATTTAAAGGATCGAATTATGAAATTTGTCATTTTTAGAAAAATCGTGTAGAGAAAAATAAGGATCAAATTCAAGGAATAAATAAAACAACCGCCTATGAACATCCAAGAAACTTCATTGTACAAACAACAAAAAGTCAAATTCAGAAATTGCAGTTAAACAAGAGAAAAGGCAGCAGGTTCTAAGAAACAAAGCAGAGAAATGGAGAACCAGACTTCAGATTGGGACCTGAAGAACCAGAAATCTAGGTTTTCAAGCAAGGAAGTTTTATCTGGTGGTGAGAGATTATGCAGAAAAGAAGTGGAGATTTTGATGGGGAACCTGGGGATTTTTTCAGCCAAAAAAGTGAAGAATAGTTGAATGAATCATACGATTGTAAGGAGATTTCGAGGTTGTTTGAACAAGATCCAAGCTTGGAAGAAGTGAAGCAAGCTTTTGATGTTTTTGATGTGAATAAAGAGAAGAAAGCATACCTTTTCACTTCCCTCTTTATTTTCTTTATCTATCACCTCCTCTTCCTCCGTTTTCTCGTCATTTAGGGTTTCCATAGCCATAGAAATCACCGGTAAAATTAAAAGGAAACTGATCCGTCTCTTTGATGACCCTTACTTCAAGCACCAACCCAAGATTCTGCTCTTACTACCACCGAAAGGGGGTCAACCAAAGCCAGGTTGAAGTAGAAGATCTTTCTTTTATGGCCGACTTCTTCCGGCAATTAGTGGAGGAAGCAGTCAGGACAAGCTCCAAGCTACAGACTTCTGGCAATTAGTGTAGGTGTATTGACTTGGTGTTGCTAGAAATGGGAGATTTGGGGGGAAATTTTGAGAGTTATTTGGGGGATTTAGGGACTAACGAGCGGGTAATAAAAAATTGGTGACTTTTTTTGCGGCGTTTTCATGGCGTTTTAAGGTAAAACGCCACTATTGATTAATTTTAAATTTTTTATTTTTAACATATTTTTATTTTCTCTTTTGGAATTTTTTTAATTTTGAATATTGAACTTTTAATTGAAATATGGACTAAAATATTAAATATTAAATTTTAAGTTTTTATTTTTAATTTTTATTTTTAAATTTTAATTTTTAATTTTTAATTTTTATTTTTGAGTTTATTTTTATTTCGGTTTAATGTGTAATTGTGGACGTGAAATTCTAATTGTGGTTTAAATGTATGGTTGAAACTTTAATTTTGCTTTAATCATCCACATTTAAAAAATAAATACATCAATATATTTTATATTGAATAAATATAAATATTTATGTATCCATGCAATATATAAATATAAAATGATGTTATATCAATAATTGTGTAAAAGAAAATGAAAAACGTGGAGACACAAATGTATATTTTAAAAAGAAAATGAGTTACAATTAAAAAACGTGGAGACACAAATGAGTGCAGAGAATTTTCGTTCATATAAATAAATATATATTTTAATTAATCAATATAGATAAATATTAAAATAGTATAAACAAAAACTATTAATAAAATTTAAAGTTAAATTTATCATTTAAAACATTTTCCACAAAATATCCCTTCAATCCATTAAACAATATAACACCTTATTAATATATAAAAATATTTTTTATCAAAATCAAGATATCTATTATTGATAACAATAATTAATTATAGGGTTTAGGATTTAATTATTAAATATGATTCACTTGAGATTAACATACTATATACCCATGGCCATTAAACCTTAAACCATAAAACCCTAAACTATAGACCTTAAACCTTAAATATTAAACCGTAAACTAAAAATAAATTTAATCAATATTAAGTATTGCTTCCATAATTTATTATGAACATAAGCTTTACATTAATATATATGTATATACACGTCAACATCCATGTGATGTTTTTTGGGGTTTAGGGTTTTAAAAGTTATAGTTTAGTGTTTAGGGTTTTAGGGTTTAAGGGTTTAGTATTTTAGGGGTTATAGATTAGTGTTCATGATTTTTTTAGGGTTTAAGGGCTTTAGGGGTTATATGACTTTTAGCAGCATTTTATCAAAAGCGCCGCTATTGCTCTGACTTTTAGTGGCGTTTTACCAAAAGCGCCGCTATTGCTCTGACTTTTAGCGGCGTTTTACCAAAAGCGCCGCTATTGCTCTGACTTTTAGCGGCGTTTTACCAAAAGCGCCGCTATTGCTCCGACTTTTAGTGGCATTTTACCAAAAGCGCCGCTATTGCTCCTACTTTTAGTGGCGTTTTATCTGAAGCGCCGCTATTGCTCCCACTTTTAGCGGCGTTTTACCAAAAGCGCCGCTATTACTCTGACTTTTAGCGGCGTTTTACCAAAAGCGCCGCTATTGGTCTATTTTTAGCGGCGTTTTAACAAAAAGCGCCGCTATTACTCTATTTTTAGCGGCGTGTTAACAAAAACGCCGCTATTGCTCTGTGTTTTACAATTTTTGCGGCGTTTTTTGATAAAACGCCGCTAAAACCCTATTTTCCTGTAGTGCGACTTGCGAAATGTGTCAAGTGGATCGTTGGGAAGCTTACACTATCTCGTTATAGATTTGGTAATCTTTCAAACATTCTAAAGTCTGGTTATGTGGTATTTACACATGTGCTAATATATGTGTTTATGTAACGCCCCCACGCCCGAAACCATCGCCGGAGTCGAGCTTGAGGGGTTACCGAACATAATTTATCAAATTAAGAACTTCAAATCATTTGTTTCTACATTCACGACTTTCTAACTACCCGCGTCACAGATTACAAGAAAAATCATATCTCGAGTTACGAAACTCGAAATCAAGATCTGTAAATTTTACCTAAATCTAGACTCATATATCTATTTACTAATTTTTTTCTAGAATTTTTGGTTAGGCCAATTAGTACAGTTTATTAGTTAAATTCTCCCCTATTTCAGAGTTCGACTACTCTGACATCTGTGTATTACGAATCAGATATCTCTCTATACAGAATTTCAATGACTACGAGGTTTGTTTTTATTAAAACTAGACTCAATAAGGAATCTGTAAATATAAAGAACAACTTCTAATTATTTTTTTAAAATTTATTATGAATTTTTAAATTCAGAATAGGGGATCCAGAAATCACTCTGGTCCTGTTTCACAAAAGTTTAAATATCTCATAAAATATAATTTATATGTTTGTTTTGTTCAATCCATATGAAAATAGACTCATTAAGCTTCAATTTCATAACTTACTCATTATTTAGTTCCATTTTATACTATTTTTAGTGAGTTTTCAAATTCATGTCATTCTTTGAGCAATATTACATTTTTAAGGCAAGTTTCATCTTTCCATGAATTTTTATGAACTAGACAACCTATTAAACTTCCATAATATCAAACATGATCTAAATTAGCCATCAGCATGACTTATCAATATCAAACATTTTCTCAACCAAACATGGCCATATCATAAAATTATTTACACAAAATAAGTATATTGCTATACATGCCATACTTAAGTTTTACAAGCCATTTACCCGGATGAAAGTCCTTTGGATAGTGTGATCGAACCTTCGACCCGTCCGATTCGAGCTGGCTTGTTCAAAACTACAGTAAATAAAGAGGAGGAGTAAGCATAAATGCTTAGTAAGTTCATATGTAAATAACAAGTAACATAACAATACAAATATACCAAACAACTTTAGCATGGTATCACCAAAACATATATCACATTTCTAAACATCATTCATCATCTTACCACCTTATCGTTGTTGTATCTAATTTCAACCCGAGGGTTAAGAACATACCTATCCAAAGTGTCCATTTCACAACACTTACCAAAACGTCACTTCCATCTTAAGTGTTCTTCCATTTCACTAGAAATTTCACCCGTTGAACACATCGGAATACAACTCGGATACACGGATAATTTGCAGATAAGTGCCTCATATGTAATCAAGAAATCATGTAACCCGCCCCTAAGTGAACTCGAACTCAACTCAACAAGCTCGGGCGTTCGCATCCATAAGTGAACTCGGACTCAACTCAACGAGTTCGGATGCCTAGTTACATTTCACGAACTCAGACTCAACTCAACGAGTTCAGACATTCGCATCCATAAGTGAACTCGGACTCAACTCAACGAGTTCGGATGCTCAACCATCCTAGTGACATGTCACTTGTATCCTAATCTATTCCTAAGGTTCAAATGGGCTTTCTTTTCCTCGATCTCACATCTTTGCCGTCTTCCACGGAATATCAGAACCGATACTCGATGATAGTTCATACTCATCCAGTAATTCACATAATTACATATTATTCAACAATAACCACAAAGCATAATATTTCATGATAATAATCAGCATCATATCATATAAACAACATTAAATTGCTTAAAATGACAATTATGTTACTACATTTACACATGAACTTACCTTGGTACCAAAATATAAAGATTTTGCAATTTAGTCCACAATCTTTTCTTTTCCTCGATCGCGACTTGAATCTCGTTTCTCTTGATTATGGAGCTTGGAAGCTTGAAACAAACCCTAGCTATGGAGAACCCTTGAAATTTCGGCCTAATGAAGAAGATGGACAAAATTGGCTTTTAATTTTGTTTTTAATTCATTTTAATAACTAAATGAACAAAATACCCTTACTACTAAACTTTCCAAAATTCCTTCCATGTCCTAATTTTGTCCATGAACTTAAAATTGGTCAAATTGCTATTTAAGACCTCCTCATTAATATTCCAAAACAATTTCATACTAAAAACTTCTAGAATGCAAGTTTTGCAGCTTATTCGATTTAGTCCCTACTTTCAATTTAAGCACTTTAGGCATAGAATTTCATCATGAAATTTTCACACAATCATGCAATCATATCATAATCATCAAAATAATTATAAAATAATTATTTCTATCTCGGATTTGTGGTCACGAAACCACTATTCCGATTAAGCCCTAATTCAGGATATTACAACTCTCCCCCCCTTTTAAGGATTTTCGTCCTCGAAAATCTTACCGGTAAGCAAGTGTGGATATTGGTTTCTCATTGTTTCTTCAGGTTCCCATGTAGTCTCTTCTACCCCATGCTTTTGCCACAACACTTTCACAAGTGCAACACTTTTATTTCTTAGTTGTTTGACTTCTCGAGCTAAAATCTTAATCGGTTCTTCTTCATAAGTCATATCCGATCGTAGTTTAACTTCTGTCGGTGAAATTATATGTGAAGGATCCGAACGATACCGGCGTAACATAGATACATGAAACACATCATGAATCTTCTCTAATTCGAGTGGTAACGCTAGCCGATATGCTACTGGTCCAACCTTTTCAATTATTTCATACGGTCCAATAAAACGCGGACTTAACTTGCCCTTTCATCCAAATCTAAGGACTTTCTTCCATGGAGACACTTTCAAAAATACCTTATCACCAACTTGAAACTCCATTTCTTTTCGTTTCAAATCCGCATAAGATTTCATCTATCTCAAGCGACTTTCAAACAATCTCGAATCACTTTCACCTTTTCTTGGTTTCTTTTATTAAATCAACTCCATAAATCGACTTTCCTTGAGTTCGGTCCAATACAATGGCGTCCGGCATTTACGACCATATAATGCTTCATAAGGTGCCATCTTCAAACTTGTCGATAACTATTATTATAAGCAAATTCTACCAATGGTAAGTACCTTTCCCAACTATCTTGAAATTCCAATACGCAACATCTGAGCATGTCTTCAAGAATCTGAATTACTCTCTCGATTTTCCATCGGTTTGTGGATGAAAGGCGGTCTTGAAATTTAACTTTGTACCTAATGCCTCTTGCAACTTTTGCCAAAACCGTGAGCTAAACCTCGGATCTCTATCCGAAATGATTGACAAAGGTATCCTATGAAGTCTAACAATCTCGGATATACAATTCAGCCAACTTATTAAGAGAATAATCATGCGTCTTCGGAATAAAATGAGCCGATTTAGTCGATCATCAACTATTGCCCATATGGCATTTTTCTTCCCTGGAGTTAACGGCAACCCTGATGTAAAATCCATAGTAATTCGATCCCATTTCCATTCAGGAACCATAATAGGCTGAAGTAATCCCGAAGGTACCTGGTGTTCAGCTTTCACTTGTTGACAAACTAAGCACTTTGATACAAACTCGGAAATATCTCTTTTCATTCCACTCCACCAGTACATTTTCTTTAAGTCATTATACATCTTCGTACTGCTCGGATGAACCGCCAAACAACTATTATGTGCTTCATGAAAAATCTTTTGAATCAACTCATCATTTTTCGGTACACAAATCCGATTTTTAAACATCAAACAACCATCAGAATCGATTCTGAAATCTGATCCCATATCAGCTTCACACTATTTTCTTTTGGCTAGCAAATCTTGATCATTTTTCTGAGCTTCAAAAATCTCTTGTAAAAACATCGGTCTTGCTCTTAACTCTGCTAGAATCGAACCGTCATCTGACATTTTCAACTGAGTGTTCATAACTCTCAAAGCAAACAACAACTTTCTGCTTAAAGCATCGGCAACCACATTCGTTTTTCCGGATGATAATCAATAACAAGCTCGTAATCTTTCAATAACTCTAACCATCTTCATTGTCTCAAATTCAAGTCTTTTGTGACATCAAGTATTTAAGACTTTTGTGATCGGTATATACTCGGCACTTTTCACCATACAAATAATGTCGCCAAATCTTCAAAGCAAACACCATTGCGACCAATTCCAAATCGTGAGTAGGATAATTCCTCTCATGAGGTTTTAAGCGCCTCAAAGCATAAGCCACCACTTTTCCTTCTTGCATGAGGACACACCCAAACCATTTAGAGAAGCATCACTATACACCACAAATTCTTTACGATTCGGGTTGTATCAACACTTTGGTGCTTGATTAATAACTTTTCATTTCTTGAAACTCTGTTGACATTCTTCCGTCCATTCAAATTTAACATCCTTTCGAGTAGTCTAGTCATAGGAGCAGCAATTATAGAAAATTCATTTATGAACCGCCGATAATACCAGCTAGCCCCAAGAAACTCCTAACTTCGATTACATTTTTGGTGGTTTCCAATCAACAATGGCTGAAATTTTACTAGGATCAACCCGTATACCATCACGAAACAATATAACCCAAAATCCAACTTCCGGAGCCAAAATTCACTTTTACTAAACTTAGCATACAGTGCTTATCTCTCAAAGTTTGCAAAACTATCCTCAAATGCTCGGCATGCTCTGTCTCATCTTTTGAATAAATTAAAATATCATCTATAAACACCACAACAAATCTGTCCGGTATGGCGAAATATGCGATTCATTAAGTCCATAAACACACAGCAGAGCATTAAATCAACCCGAATGGCATAACTAAAATCCATAATGACCGTACCTTGTTCTAAAAGCGGTTTAGGCACATCGACTCTTTCACTCGCGGTGATAATACCCGGATCTCAAGTCAATCTTTGAAAACCATGTCGCTCCTTTTAGGTGATCAAACAAATCATCAATTCTCGGCAATGGATACTTGTTTTGATTGTCACCTTGTTTAACTACCGATAATCAACACATAATCTCATAGAACCATCCTTCTTTTCACAAATAACACGGAGCACCCCAAGGTGAAAACTCGGTCTCACAAAGCCTTTATCAGTCAACTCTTGCAAGCTGCGACTTTAATTCTTTCAACTCTGTTGGTGCCATTCTATATGGAGCAATCGAGATCGGAGTCGTTCGTTATCAAATCTATACCAAATTCTACTTCCCTGACTGGAGGCAAACCCGGTAATTCTTCTGGAAATACGTCCGCAAATTCACACACAACCGGCACTGATTCAACTTTCTTTTCAACTTATTTTGTATTAATTACATACGCCAAATAAGCTTCATAACCTTTTCTCAAATATCTCTGAGCCAACATCGAAGAAATCATACTAAATATTGCCTTTGATTTGTCTGGTTCAACCCGCAAGATTTCACCACTTTCACATTTTAATTCCATAACCTTTTCTTTGCAATTTACTATAACATCATGCAATGTCAACCAATCCATACCCAAAATAACATCAAATTCATCAAACGGCAACAACATCAAGTCGGCCGGAAAATAATGACCCCGAATCATTAAAGGGCATTTCTTGCTTACTTTATCAACTATCACGTATTTTCCTAGTGGATTCGACACTCTAATCATAAATTCTGTGTTCTCAACAGGTATATTCATACTAGACACCAGTTTCATGCATACATATGAATGAGTAGAACCGGGATCAATCAAAGTAATAATATTAGTATCATAAAGAGAAAATGTACCGGTAATCACATCGGGTGAGGAAGCATCTTCACGCGCTTTAATAGCATAAGTTCTAGCTAGAGCTCTTCCTTCAGATCTAACTGTTGCATCTCTGGCTACATTCTTCTTGCTTGTTTCACTTCCACTTTTCTCGGATACCTTCCCTCGAGTCGCACCACTAGATTTTACATTCGAAATTTTCTTTCTCGGCTCCCCTCGGCGTCTCTAATAAAATGATCCGGAGAACCACATCGAAAACATTCATTTGCTCTGCACGGACCAAAATGATTTCTACCACACGGCACTTTCGGGTTTAACAAATCTCGTATTTCCACACTAGCCGTAGAAGTAGTCCGAGATTTAGGACCCACATTCGCTTCTTAAAATTTCCATATGATTGCCCAATTTGAAACTTGGGAGCGAGGATTCATATTTCTTGACTTTTCGGGTTCTTTGTGAAGGTGCATTACTTATTGGTTTTTCTTCCAATTTCGTGTTTGATTCTACCTTTTCTTTTCCTTGATGGTTCTTGACTTACAAGCTCGATCAACTAGTACTATCATTTCTTTCAGTTCAAGGATCCGAAAAATACCTTAATGTCTTCGTTGAGCCCGTCTTCAAATCGTCGGCACATCTTGGCTTCAGGAACATATTCCACAGCATACTTACTCATTCGAACAAACTCTCTTTCATATTCGAGAGGCTGTCATATTACCTTGCTTCACTCAAGAAACTCTTTACATTTCGATCAATAAATCTTTCACTAATATATTTCTTCGAAACTCTTCTTGAAAGAATTCCCGAGTTACCCTCTCTTTCGGTACCACTTGAAATCAAAGTCTTCCACCAATTATAGGTGAATCTCTCAACAAAGATGTAGCACATTTCAAACATTCTTGGTGTACAAGATAATTCATCAAATACCCGGATAGAATTTTCAAGCGAACTCGCTTTCTGCATCATCATCAATATTTGCTCTAAATTCTTCAGCCTTGTTTACGAATTTTATCAACGGGGTTCTATGAAATTTTATTATATCCACTCCACGAGGCATCGGAGGCATAGGTTGAGGAATTGGGGGAGGTGGGGAGGTCGTACATTTGGGTTCGTCGAACGAACTCGATGTACCATGCACTCATCATTTGGAGAAAGGCTTCGATCCCTTTCTCCTCCTCCCGACCAATGATGGGAGATGGGTTTTCGATCGTGCTTGCCCTTCAGCCGAAGTGGCGCATTACTCTCTACTTCATCTGCAATGTTGGATCGGGATCCATTTACTATATAAAATTCATTTAAAAAGGTCAAGTCGTCACACTATCACAATTCATACATATGGCATGTATAGCAAAATCCGTACATACAACACGTAGTCCGAGAACCGACTAAACCTGCTCTAATACCACTAAATGTAGCGCCCCCATGCCCGAAACCGTCACCGGAGTCGAGCTTGAGGGGTTACCGAACATAATTTATCAAATGAAGAACTTCAAATCATTTGTTTCTACATTCACAGCTTTCTAACTACCCGCGTCACAGTTGCAAGAAAAATAATATCTCGAGTTACGAAACTAGAAATCAAGATCCGTAAATTTTTCCTAAATCTAGACTCATATATCTATTTATTAATTTTTTTCTAGAATTTTTGGTTGGGCCAATTAGTAAATTTTATTAGTTAAAGTCTCCCCTATTTCAGGGTTTGATTGCTCTGACATCTGTGTATTATGAATCAGATATCTCTCTATACAGAATTTAAATGACTACGAGGTTTGTTTTTATTAAAACTATACTTAATAAGGAATCTGTACATATAAAGAAAAACTTCTAATTATTTTTTAAAATTTATTATGAATTTTTAAAGTCGAACAGGGATCCGAAATCACTCGGCCCTATTTCACAAAAGTTTAAATATCTCATAAAATATAATTTATATGTTTGTTTTGTTCAATCCGTATGAAAATAGACTCATTAAGATTAAATTTCATAACTTACTCATTATTTAGTTCCATTTATACTATTTTTAGTGATTTTTCAAATTCATGTCATTGCTACTGACAATATTACATTTTAAGGCAAGTTTCATCTTTCCATGAATTTTTATGAACTAGATAACCTATTAAACTTCCATAATATCAAACATGATTTAAATTAGCCATCAGCATGACTTATCAATATCAAACATTTTCTCAACCAAACATGGCCATATAATAAAATTATTTACACAAAATAAGTATATTGCTATACATGCCATACTTAAGTTTTACAAGCCATTTACCGGATGAAAGTCCTTTGGATAGTGTGATCGAACCTTGACCCGTCCGATTCCCGAAATGGCTTGTTCAAAACTACAGTAAATAAAGAGGAGGAGTAAGCATAAATGCTTAGTAAGTTCATATGTAAATAACAAGTAACATAACAATACAAATATACCAAACAACTTTAGCATGGTATCACCAAAACATATATCACATTTCTAAACATCATTCATCATCTTACCACCTTATCGTTGTTGTATCTAATTTCAACCCGAGGGTTAAGAACATACTGTCCAAAGTGTCCATTTCACAACACTTGCCAAAACGTCACTTCCATCTTAAGTGTTCTTCCATTTCACTAGAAATTTCACCCGTTGAACACATCGGAATACAACTTCGGATACGGATAATTTGCACATAAGTGCCTCATATGTAATCAAGAAATCATGTAACTCGCCCTAAGTGAACTCGGACTCAACTCAACGAGCTCGAGGCGTTCGCATCCGTAAGTGAACTCGGACTCAACTCAACGAGTTCGGATGCCTAGTTACATTTCACGAACTCGGACTCAACTCAACGAGTTCGGACATTCGCATCCATAAGTGAACTCGGACTCAACTCAACGAGTTCGGATGCTCAACCATCCTAGTGACATGTCACTTGTATCCTAATCTATTCCTAAGGTTCAAACGGGCTTTTTTTTCCTCGATCTCACATCTTTGCCGTCTTCCACGGAATATCGGAACCGATACTCGGTGATAGTTCATACTCATCCATAATTCACATAATTACATATTATTCAACAATAACCAAAAGCATAATATTTCATGATAATAATCAGCATCATATCATATAAACAACATTAAATTGCTTAAAATGACAATTATGTTACTACATTTACACATGAACTTACCTTGGTACCAAAATATAAAGATTTTGCAATTTAGTCCACAATCTTTTCTTTTCCTCGATCGCGACTTGAATCTCGTTTCTCTTGATTATGGAGCTTGGAAGCTTGAAACAAACCCTAGCTATGGAGAACCCTTGAAATTTCGGCCTAATGAAGAAGATGGACAAAATTGGCTTTTAATTTTGTTTTAATTCATTTTAATAACTAAATGACCAAAATACCCTTACTACTAAACTTTCCAAAATTCCTTCCATGTCCTAATTTTGTCCATGAACTTAAAATTGGTCAAATTGCTATTTAATACCTCTTCATTAATATTCCAAAACAATTTCATACTAAAAACTTCTAGAATGCAAGTTTTGCAGCTTATTCGATTTAGTCCCTACTTTCAATTTAAGCACTTTAGGCATGGAATTTCATCACGAAATTTTCACACAATCATGCAATCATATCATAATCATTAAAATAATTATAAAATAATTATTTCTATCTCGGATTTGTGGTCACGAAACCACTATTCCGATTAAGCCCTAATTCAGGATATTACAGTTTACTTTGGATGATGGTTTGATTTGAATTTCACTAATGCTTGAATTAGGGAAAGATATTGTCCATATATGTATATGTGCTTTTTTTGGTAACATGTTGTGTCATTTTGGTATGGATTCAAATGGTGTTTTGAGCATATATTGGTATGGAAAAATGATTATTTTGAATACAGAATGGATTAGTAGATTGAATTGGAATAGATTGAATTGTTATGTTTGATGTCAAATTGTGGGGAAGATAGAATAGATGATAGTATGGTTAAATAATATGTTTTGGTATATTTTTGGATTGGTTTTGTACACGCAAAATTCTGTAAAATTTGCACAAAATGATAAGTTTAAATGGTTGTCATGAAATAGCTACCAGAGGTATAAATTGCCATTTATCCTTGAGGCATTGATACCTTAGAAAAGGTATCGATACTTTAGTAATTTTTTTATAAATTTTCAAAATATCGAACTTTAAAATAGTATCTATTCATATGTAAGGTATTGATACCTTGAAAAAGGTATCGATACTTTATAATTGATATTGATAAATTTGGTTTTAATTCAATTTTTCTAAACATTAAAGTTAAAATGGTATCAGTACTTGGCAAGAGTATCGATATCTGATCTGAAATTTTGAAAAACTTTACAATTTGTTCCTATTTCATGCTCGGGTCAACAAATGAGCTTTTGTAAGCTCGATTAAGGCTCGAATTTGATTATTTTACTGTATTATTGATTGTAGTTGCTTTAAAAATGAATGTGATATCCTATTGCTTGGACCCGACAATCGAGTCAGGTAAGGGGTGTTACAAAAAGCTTTATTGCTCAACGTACGATTTGTTATTTCCATGTGCAGGTATTATAGAGTCTGAAGTGTTAGAGTGATTGATAGCATTCAGATTCATCCTTCTCTGTAACACCCATAACCTGTACTCATCGTCGGATTAGGTTTATGACGTATTACCATGCAATCCAAAACAATCAATAACAAATAGCATCAAGTTTCCAATTTAATTAACAAAATTTCATAGTAATTTTGATCAGAGTAATACATATATTTATGGCCCTCAAACAAGCCTACGAGGCCTTAAAATTAGTTTAGGAACAATCACGGACCAATTCGTAGTAAATCAAAATGTTCAGGTAAAAAACTAAAAATTTTCAAAACAGGGGTCACGTGGTCGTGTGTCCAAGTCCTGTGACAGGCCATGTGCCCTTCGAAATAATTTCACAATGCTGTGTTGCAGGCTGTGTAGCATTCGAAATACTCTCACACGGCTGTGTCACAGGCCATGTGTTAGACTATGTTCAATTTGATGTTGGGTTACATGGTTGTGTCGCAGACCGCGTGCCAACCCATGTGAAAATTGCACCTAACATGTTCAGGGCACATGCCCGAGTGGGTTTCCCGTGTGTGACACACGGTCTTGTGATAGCCTGTGTCCTAGGCTGTGTTTTCCCAAAAAAGACCCAAAACATACTTAATTCACATCAAAATTCTTAGGTGCCTAAACCAATCTTCAACACAATATTATAAGACTTCAAAATGCATTTTAGTGATACCCAAAACATGCCAAAACAATCACCCTAAGGTTTAACCAATTTTCAATCAATGACACCATATTTCAAGTATGCACATCTCACTTAGCTACTTATACCATATCATCATATGCACATTAACAACAACACCAATAGGTACTTATAAACCTTTACAAACATAATCAAATTCTCCTATTACATGCTTTATAAGGCAAGATGTATTCAAAAGCTACCAAATGATCCTCGGATAGTGTGATTCTTTAAGTTGATCCGATCTCCCGATCCATAAAACGTATCTACAAGAAATAAAACAAATAGCATGAGTAAGCTTTCGTAAAGCTTAGTAAATCCGTCAATTGAACGATAAAGCTTACCTAATCAAACATATTAATAATTCAACTAAAAGATTAATGAATAGATTTCATGTCAACGAGGTTATTATCAGAATTCCTGTCAATCACAGCTCCCAATAGGTGAGTAATCTGAAACATTAGTTCAAATCAATTTTTGACGTTTCAATAACCTTCACATTTCTTACTATCACAATGCATAATCTCTTTAACATATAAAAACACAAAATTTACCAATTATACACATAAATACTATTGCGGATTGCTTACCGTTTCACACATCATATTTATATCCTCATTTTCTTTTTCCATCTGATGAATATTGTAAAGATGATTGAAATATCACTACACGTTTCATATTGTGCCATAGTCCAACTATGCTCTTACATGTGCATTGCCATTGCCCTACCATGTTTTTATGTTCATAGTGCCATAACCCAGTTATGGTCTGATCATCAAAATGCCATAGCCCAGTTATGGTCTTACATGTATACACTGTCATGGTCCAACCATGGTCTTACGTCCATAGTGCCATAACCCAGTTATGGTATTATCATTAGAATGCCATAGCCCAGCTATGGTCATACATATATACACTGCCATGGTCCAACCATGGTCTTATGTTTAGTGCCATAACCCAATTATGTTCTTACATGTATACACTGCCATAGTCCAACCATGGTCTTATGCCTATAGTGCCATAACCTCGCTACGGTCTTAAGTACGAATGCAACCTGTCTCTATTGATATCAGGAACTATCATTTTCGTAACTTTTACAATTCCAGTTCTATCAATAAATCAATTTAATATTAGTAATTTTATATCATTTAAGCTCTAAAATTCATAAACAATTAGAAATATAATTGAGTTCATATTAAATGAACTTACAGGACTGATTTGCAGTAATGCCTCAGAGTATCTCAATCAGTAATCGATATAATATCAATTCATTATTTTCATTTTCATTTACACACATCAATATAATCTAAAATTATGCAATTAGGTTCATATATTGCATTTAAAAATGTGCTAAAAAAACCAAACGAACTTATTAGATTAATCTGCAACAACAATCAAGGTACAGAGACTATTCAACAATTTTCTCTTCCTCAAATTTCCATTCATTCTTGATCTAAAATAATAATTTCATTTAATTCAGTAATTCCACATCAAAATTAACTCATTTTATGAAATTTAGTCTTTTTAGACATTTTTACGAAATTGTCCCAATATTTCACTTTTTGCAATTTAGTCCTTAGGCCCCAAACAAGAAATTTAACCAATATTAATTAAAATCTAACCTAGCCGAATCATATAGGACCTCATTACAGCCTATACTTGTTATTTCACAAAAAATCCTTGTATCTTTACTACTTTCACATTTTAGTCCTTAAACATTAAAATTACCAAAAATTAATTTGCAAACTAGTCTTATTTAACAACCAAATTTAATAATATTTCACAAAACTTCAAGAACACACTAAACTCATCAGTGGAATAATCCAAAATGTTTGGCAGTTTTACAAATTAGTCCTCGAGCTAGCTAAATCGAGTTAATACGAGTTCAAAAACATAAAAATTACTAAAAACGGGTGAGGTTTACTCACCCAATCGAAGAACTTAAGCTTGGCCAAACCTTCCATGCCCTTGCTATGGTGTTTGGTTCTTTGCTCGTGAAGAAAAAAGTAAATTGCTAAATTTTACTTTTAATTTCTTTAATTAACTTACCTTTTTAACTATATACTAAATTAACCCTTAAATATAACTTATGAAATTATTAAATCATGTCCATATTTGTCCATCAAATGAGACTATAGTATAATTACCATCTAAGGAGTGTTTAATTCCACAATTTGTCCTTCAATTATTTTTAATTATTAGTTAATTAAACTTTATTTCAATTTAATCCTAAACGAATTAAGACTAAATGAACAAATAACCCAAAAGTTAGTGGATTAATCATATCCACCATCGCTTGGACTTTTTTACCATGGTTTAATTACCATTTTGGTCCCTTTACTATTTTAAATCTATATCAATTAACTTTTACCTCTTTTACAATTTAATTCTTTTACCATAATTAAGTAATAAATCATCTAAATTATTGAACCAAACTTCAATTCACATATAATACGACTTTATAAATATTTAATAAAAATATTTACGGCCTTAAATTATGAAAGTGATGTCCTAATACCTCGTTTTCAATAACCACTTGACTTTTGAACCAAACCACTTATACTAACTTTTAGTTTAGTTAGTTAAAATTCCTAAAATCAAAATTCAATACAAAAATTATTATTGACTCGTATAATTTAAATGCTAATTATATGAACTCACTCGTCAAATTTTTTATCCCGAAACCATCGTTTTCAATACTACTGAAAAACGAGTTGTTACATTCTCAACTCAACAAGTTTGTATAGTTTTGTTATAATTAATAGCACATGGCATGTACCTAAGGCTTAGTTTGATATTTAGGTCCATTTTATTTGGTACTCTTAGTCGGAACGTTCATATTTGAATTATGTATATGTTTATTTAATGGTATAGTAATGATTTTGGTTATTCGAGTTAAGCGATGCTATGAATTGAAATTAGAACGTTATTTGTATATTAAGTGAATATGATATCTGATTTTAGATTTATGTAACACCCCAAATTTTGGGCCTAGAAGTTCTAAGTTTTGAGTGTAGTGGCAGTGAGAAGGTTGTACACATGAGTTAAGTTGCACATTTTAGTGTTAGAATGGGCCTGCTGTCTAGTGGTTGAGAGAGTGTTAGTGTACTTTGAGGTTTCTGGTTTGAGCCTTGTGTGCGCTCTCTGGATGAATTTTTCTTTTTAAGTTTTTATTCTGTAACTTATTTTTATTTCATTTTATTTGATTGTACATTATTTTATGATTTTATTTTATTTATTTTTATTTTTTGGTCACTTTTTGGTTGTTCTTCTTTCTTTTCTTTTTTGGGGTTTTCTCTGGCTTTTCTTTTGGGATTGTTATGAATGCTTGGGAAACGTTTCATCTACAACCACTAGAATGACGCTCCTCTGTCATCATCTCCGATCGCATAACGGGTGTGGGATTCAAACCTTGTCTACAGTTCTTATCTGTTTATTTTGTTTCGTGGATCTTCATTTTTGGCTTTTCTTGATCGTATGCTAACCCATTAGTTTTGGTTTTTTAGTCAATGGAAGTGATGGGAAATCATCACTTTTTGATGTATGTTGATAGGTTAAATGTTAAGGACGGTTCTGGTGGCTGAAACTACAGATTTGGGGCTATTTTAGGGTGGTTTTGTGATCACCCTGACGGCCACACGGGCGTGTTTGGGAACTAGGATTTTCGGGCGAAACTGGCTGCCACATAGCCTGGCTATATGACCGTGTGGCTGATTTGGGGATTTTGTCAGAATTCACACGGCTGTGTCCCTTGGGCATAGAGCGTATGGGTTTGGAAATTAGGGTTTCAATGATTTAGACTCATATGGCCTGGCCACACAGCCATGTGGTTGATTTGGGGATTTAGGGATCCTACACGGGCGTGTGTTTCGGAACACATGGCCGTGTTTGGTGGGCACACAGGCGTGTTAGATCCTCACACGACCTTGTCTACCCTGCACCTTATTTTAGCGAAATTGGATCGTGAGTTACATGGCCTATTCACATGGCCCTATCCCTACTTCACACGGGTGTTTGGACCCCCACACAGCCTGGATTGCTCCACACGTCTAGAGCACAAAGGTGTGTGGCCCTATCTTGCCAACTAATGATTTTAGGTCAAATTTAAGTGTAATCATAACTCCACGTGCTCCAACCCTCGACTAAGCCTTACTGAGTGTAATTATGACTCTGATCTGGGCTTGATATATCTGTCATTTGTGATTGGTTGTGTGATAAGCTTGTTATAGAATTCGAGTTATGAGTGTGCACATGTATGATTCTATAACTGACTGATTGGATGTGAATGTCTGCTTTTGATTAATTATCTGAGACTGGTATTCTGGTTGTGTACATCTGACTGCATACATACATACATATACATAAATTATTTTGGGTGGGATTTTGAAGAGAAGGAAGATTGACTTTATTGAACTGCCAGTTGATCTGTTGGTTATTAGCCCTTAATACCCAGAGGGTCATGGGCGGTCTCAATACCCTGAGGGTCGTTGATAAATGCCAAATTATACATGTTTTTACCCCAAATACTTAGCATAATCATGGATGTTTATTACTAGATTTGTGGATTGGTGCTTTTAATCCGGTTATTTCATGTTTTGTACTCAGGAGAGCACTAAGAGTCAAAAGGAGCCAAAAACAAGCCAAAAAGGGACAAAACAAACCAAATCGATAAGATGACACGGCCTAAGCCTTGCCACACGGGCAGCTCACATGCCCGTGTTCTTCGAGGGTGTCGACCAAGGCTCTCACGATTTACACGACTTGGCTATTGACTCACATGGCCATGTGAAATTTAACGGATCGAACACGACCTGGCAAAGACGTCACACGGCCGTGGCACACGGGCGTATCCCTTTTTTAAAGAGTTGTATTTTACACGGAAAAGGATACTTAGGGAAGAAGAAAGCCAATCCAAAGCCTATATAAACACCCTAAGTATGACTTAGAGAGGGGCCCTCTTCTAGAAATTTTTTGGAATACAGAACCACACGCCAGGAATTATATGAAGAAAGCTAGACGATCCATCCCAAAAGCCGGAGCTACTCCAAGACTAAAGATCTCTCTCAGAATTCCTTCAGGGGTTTTAGAGTTTTCTTTATGTTTTGTTATTTTCATACTTTTGAGATGTACTCTTATCTTATTATGAACTAAACCCCTTAGATACCTAAGGGGGTTGAAACCTATGATGGATCTTGTTATTATTATCTGAACTGTATGATAAATGCTCGATTTGTTCTTAATTATGTGCCTTAATGATTGAGTTAATATTTCGGGTATTAATTCATGATTTGATGTGCTTATGCAGAGGAGCAAAAGTCCCTGTCTAAGAGTAGATTTGGCATAATTAAGCGGAGTTGATCAAACACCTAGAAATAGGGTTATGAGATTTTACTGGATTAGGGTGAAAACTAATATGGGAGTCCATAGATCGATTTACTGCTTCCCTAGGGGTTTTAATTAAGAAAGAAATTTTGATTAATTCAACTGAAGGTTAGATGTTATTAGTCTCGAAAGGGATAATAACATAGGTTAGGGAGTCTCATGGATCAAGTCAAGTGAATAAATCGTCTGGTTCAGAGTTAGATAACAAGTGAAATCTAGGTGGATTCCTCATTGGGTGTCGTCTTTATCAAATTAATTTTCTTCAAGTCTTTTTCAAACTTTTCTCTTTACTTTAGTTTAATTAGTTAATTAGTTTAGTTAATTAAGTTTAATAAACAACCCCTCTTTATTTCTAGGTTAGATAATAAAAAGATAGTTGTTACTAGTACTTTTGGTTCCCTTGGGTACGATATCCCGGTCTTGCCATTACTATACTATTGTTCGATAGGTGCGCTTGCCTTTTCGTCGTGATAATAGTTAGTCTAGGTTTGATCTTCATTATAAATATTTATTACTTGTTGCGAATCACGCGATCAGTTGTGGACAATTTGAATGTACTGCAGACTACTACACTGTACCGTACAATACATACGTTAGCATCGTTGCATATCATTGATTGAACTGGTAGTTTTACTGCAACCTAACAGTATAGCAGTTTACCACATGTACATTAGCTACGCTACGTACTATTATCTGATCTGGCAGTTCATACTGCATGTCTGTACTACGGTTTACCGTATCTCACAGTACAGCTTATACGCTAGCTTTGCTGCGTAACATATGTGATTGGCAGTCTATTTGCATATTATTAGTCCCAATACCCAGAGGGTCGTGGACAATCCTGATAGCCATCGTTGCTGGGCAACCCGGGATGACACCCGTTGGAGTGCAGGGCTGGATCGGCCTTACGAGGTCTTGAGTGGAGTGATTGGTGGGACGAGCTTAAGCTCTTATGAAGAGTGATGGGGGACGGAGAGGTGTGTTGGCTGGATGGGTGGGTTTCTCTTAAATCAATTGCATTCATATGCATTATATTGACTGTTCGATTGAAAGGTACTTGTGCTCATGAGAATTTTGTAGACTTTGACTACAACTGTCTAACTGGTTTGTTACTGTGACTGTTGAGAATTAATACTGCTACTGTGTCTGAATGGTATGTGAGACTGTATGTGTCTGATTGACCTATATGACTGTAAAGTACATATGATGGGTGTTTGTTTTTGGGTGAATTCACTCAACTATCATCTGTCTGTAAGTATGTTATGCTTTTAAACTACTTCTAGTTTTCTATTTTTGATTCTGTAGTTAATTGGTTTTGATCTCAGACTGAATTCGTGTAGCTCACCCCCTCTTTTGTTTCCCTTCTTATGTACATTTCGAAATTTTAGATGCTGGACTCAGTACGCGAAGGTCTCAGACAGTCTCGCAAACATATAAATTATTAGTTTTGTTTTCTGTTACGATTTTTTTTATTTGGTTAACATTGAACTGTAAGGTTTTATAAAATTGTGGTACAGTTTCCGTTTTAGATTTTAGTTCGTACATTTATTTTAGGCTTTATATTGAGTCTTACTGTAAATTTTATTAACTGATTATTAAATGGTTTTAAATACTTTTGGTTCACTGAGATGAGTTGTTTTTGCAAAATTTTACTACGATCACTTTGGTGATCAATGTAGCATCGTGGATTTGGTCTAGACTTCTAGGCTGGGTTTAGGGTGTTACAATTAAAGAGTTTGTACTTCAGATTATACATTGGTAGGTGAGTGATATAATGTAAATGATGGAATGGAATATAAGTTAATGTCTAATTGCGATAAGTTGAGCTATTAGGTCATTTAGACCACTTATGTTTTGCATTTGGCAGGTTTAATATGAATCAAGTAAAATTTTAAGTAACTCCCTTTATAGTCACGACACGGAGCTTATGTTCCCATAGTTGTGACTTTCCCCTATTGAGGTTACGACATTGAGTTCACCCTACCTTCAAGGTTGTGATGTTTCCCTATTGAAGTCATGACATCGATATTTTATGTTCAAGGTCGCGACACACTCTATATGATGTTGTGACATCATGCCTTGGTGTCGCGACAATACATCTCTATTTCAATTATATTACATTTAAGTCTCTCATTCATCATCAGATTATCATGAGAGCCTTTGTAAGTTCGTTTATAACTCATATTTGATTAAATAATGTATTTAAATGAGTTTGGAACTCAATGATTTGATATTTGAAATGTAAACAAAATCATAGTTGCTTCGTGATCTGTCATAATTCGGTGTAGAAGATTAAACTAGTTTTCGCACTTAAGGAGCCTGAATACTAGCATTTTCGTTATATTTTAGTTAAGTTTTCTTAGTTTTACTTATATTCAATAAAATGTTCTAATTGAGTCTTTTATTGACCTTAGGGGCCGAATAAGACCTAAGATAGAGCTAATTGTAACACCCCAAAATAAGGACTAGGAGTTTTAGGGGTATCTTAGTAATTTTAGCTTTAAAGTACTCAAAATTTCGTAGCATGGTAAATCAGAGTTATATTCGACTATGGCATTGTAACTATTAAATCAATTTTTGAAAAAGTGTTCTGGAAACCTTGAATTTTAGAGAAAGGATTGAATTGGAACAGAGTTGAAATAGTAAGCGTTTAAGCTGCAATTTTATCAGTTTTTAAAATTGAACTTAAAAATCCCATTCCCAGGTTTGTTTTCATGATAGGTTTTCTCCAAACACCAAGCTTTTTGTTCCCTGCTTTTTCTTTACTATTTCAATTGATTTTTTTATTCCCAAACCATAATAATTTGATTTCCTACCATTCCCAATTTAATCTTCATAAATCTCTAAGAAAAGCACTTAAAAACTTCCTAGATTTCATCATCTTTCTATAAACATGAGTTTTTCAGATTTGCATCAAAACCAGTCTAGTCTTCCATCAAAGGTAATATTTTGAATTCTTATGAGTTTTTCATGATATCTAATCCTTAAAATTGAAGTATTAGCCATTGAATCGCAAGTTGTTAATAAAAGCCGAAAATGGAGTCCTTAATGGTGGATCTCAAGATTTTGAGTCAAAATGTGATTTTAAAGTGTTTTTCTATTAGTTTCAATGTGATTAAGAGGTTTTTATACATACATTGAAGTTTCATTAATGATTTCTTATGTTTTAATGAATTTTGTGAAAATTGCCTAAAAGATGTTGAAAAATGTCGATACTATGAAATCAACATTTTAGTGTAATTTAAAGGTTGATAATTAGGCGTAGATAATTAATAAGATGAACGGAATTCATTTTTGTCAAAAAGGTTAAGCGTAGATCGAGTTTTGAGCATTTGAAGTTTGTTATGTTAATGGTTTTGAGCTACTTGGGAACTCAACTTAGGCTTGTGTTTTGGTTGGTTTGAGTGAATCCTTGGTCGTTATTTGACTGTGTTTATTGTATGATTGTTGTGTGTGAAGTCTTGGATTCATTAGGGCCTTCTACTAGTTAAAGAAAGAGCTAGATTGAGCTTTCAACTTATTGGCGAAAGCATTAGTGGTGAGTGCTTGGAATCGCTACTCGTAGACATGAGTGATGCGTATTTGGGAATTTAGTTGTATCCTGAACCCCTACTCTAAATTCTGAGTGTAAGTTTTCTTGTATCTATATTTGTGTGTGGTGTATGTGCTTGCACGATTATGAACTTGTGCATAGTGATGAGAAGATCAAATATATGATATGTGGATATGATTATTGTTGTAAGAAGTGCAAATGTATACATGACATATATATGTTATATGAAAGTGATAGTGTTTTACAAAAGATGCTAACATGTAGTGATAGTGCTCGGATAATCGATAAGTAATATGTGTGTTAAATTGGATATTTTGGCCTTATGATTCTTGAAACCGTTAGTTATAGTTGGCATGACATAGGATTGTGAGTACTCACCTATATGTATAGTGATTTTGGGCGTTGAGGCCTTGGGACATGTTTGGAGGGATAAGGGAATATGAGCTAAGCTCCATTCAATAAGACATGTGAGGGGAAATAAGGATAGTGTTAGCTATACGCTTTACTTCTGGGACATGTTTGACTCTACGAGTCTATATGGTGTAATGGAGATCCGTGTATCAAATGTGTGATGATAGAGCTCACTATAAGTTTCATAACTTAAGTGCCAAATTATCTTGTATTATATATATGTATGTGTGTTGTGTAATGAATACCTTAATAAATATGTGGTTACTATGCAAACTATCCTTATAAATGTTATGTAAATGAACTGTTAGACAATGCATGTTAAAGTGTTACGCGTTACTAAACATAAGACTCTAGTATCATATATGTATGTAGTTATTGTGGATGCATGATGGAATGTTTGGGTTATGGTTATTTCACTAATTTACTGAGCTTGTTAAGCTCACCTACTCTTTTCAACATTTACAGATTAGTAACAGTTCGGTGTGGGCGGTGTGGTTGTCCTAGGGAGTGATCCATGGAAGACTCGTTAATTCTCGTAGGTGGTCATTTAGTTAATTTTGTATTAGGAAATAAAGCAATGTGGTGGACTTGTTCAGTTTCATGATATGTTTGGATATTTTACCATCTTGTTTTGTTTCAATTTTGGAAGTTCATGAGTTTATATGTTTGCTTTTGTTTATGAACTTTAATGATGGCTTGATGTATCTTGCTTGGACACATTTTAACGACTTGAACTGTTAAATTTAGCCATTGGATGATTATTTATCAAAGTAATTGATGCATGATTCTTAGAAACTATTTTGGAGTGAGTTAATTGCATTTGTATGCTACATTTTCATGTTTAAGGGCAGAGGTAGCAATAATTGGGTTCCAAAATTGATACCTCTGTGTTTCAAAATGTGCAGGAAGTCAAAATAGGGATTTGGTATCAATACCTTTTCTTGAGTATCGATACTTAGGGTTAAAGTATCGATATTCCATGATAGGTACTAATAATTTTTTGAGTTTTTGAGATTTAGTCGAGAAACAAAATGCAAGTTTTGTATCATTTTCAGGTGGTATCAATACCATTCAAGGAAAATATCGATACCCTAGTGTCAGTATCAATACCTACTGACACATTTTGAGTGTTTTCCTAAACGAACCTTATGCATGTTAACACTCATTTTTAAGACTATTTATTGTAGATTTGCATGTAACAATGATAGTTATTAAGATTGGGTGATTTAAAACCTACACGCATAATAAGACAAATGACGAATGGATTTTTATCAGTTATATATGAAACAAAACGGTGGTGTCGTATTTGGGCTTGGTGACCAAGCCGGGTATAGGGTGTTATGCTAACTACTTTGTGCATGTGTAGTAGACCATTAGAAGGAATCGTAGACTAATAATGATCTCTATGTTGCAACACAGGAGATCCGATGTCGCAACATAGAGAGCAGGATGGAGAAAGCTCAAGACTACCTTTGATGTTACGGTATACCCCAGAAGATAGCTCAAGAGGAGTATACTAACTGCCATGTTGTGACACAGGTCCTGGTGTGTCACGATATCGACTCTGTGAACAAAAATTAAATACGAAATAAGGGCACTTTATTTTTCACAATCAAACTTAAAGCTTGGGAATGTCAACTAAGCTAGAGTTAAGGACGACGACCACTTGAAGGCTATAAATAGTGTAAAGAATGAGATGGATGAATGCAGAAGCGGATCATAAAGTTTTTCAAAGTCGTGGATTTGACTTAGGGCTTTAGACGTTTGGAAAGAAACTTGGATTTTGACACAACCTGAAACAAAATCGAATCCAAGTTAGATAAATCAATTAAACTAAATAACTAAAATAAAATAATAAATCAAATATTAGAATAATAAGGATCAAATAAAAAAGATAAATGGAAAAGATAAAATGTGGCTTGTAGAAGTCCTAAGAAGCCTTGGAAACAACCCCCTTCAAGTGGCTCTAATTTCTCCTCTAAAATAGAAACCTTGGCAAGAAAAAGTTTGAAGATGATCCCCACAATCTAAAAAGATTGTTAAAAACTCTTCTAAAAGAAACTCAAGAGAAATTCTTGAAAAGAAAAACTCAAAAATAATTTATTAACTCAAAGAGAAATAGAATAATAATCAATTGTATGAATTGCATATAATGTAAAGGCCTATATATAGGTTAGCTAAATAAATCTAAATAAAACTCTTAATTATAGTAGAACTCTAATTTAATCTAAACAAGAAATAGTTTTAAACAAAACTTTCTTGTTAACATAAAACTCTAAATAACTTAAAATACTTCATAACTATAAAAATTTAGAATAAAATAATAATAAATAATAAGGGTTGTTAAATACAATATTGGGTACATATATAATAAAAATTAAGCCTAAAACCTGAACCTAATATGAAAAATCTAAGCTTGTGGGATCAATTGGGTTATTGAAGTGAAGTGCCTAAGCTTGTTAGCATTTTCCACATGGGCTTGTCATCATAAATTGAGAGTTTAGGCCCACGAACAAAATTAGTCCCTTCTAATTCATCATTGCTCCAAAATCCATCGTCTTGAAACTTCAACTCTTCTTCTCGAAATTTTTTCCTAATATAGTCCTGAACAAATAAGTTGAGTTTTGACTTTAGCTATTTGGATTTGGATCTCGTAATTGGGCCTTGAGGGAACTAAGCTCATCTCTATTATGGCCTTTGAATTTGGCTGTGTTGCTCGTATCATTCCCCCATTCCACAAAAGGATTCGTCCCTGAATCTGCAATATCAAAAGGAGAAAGGTTAGTGACATTAAAAGTGGCACTAACATTATACTCACTGGGAAGATCGATTTGATATGCATTATCATTAATGCGCTTGAGTGCTTGAAAAGGTCCATCACCACGTAGATCCAAGTTTGTTTTGTGTTTAGTTGGAAATTGCTCTTTTCTCATATGGACCCAAATCTAATCACCAAGCTTAAAAATAATTTTCTTGCACCCTTTGTTAGCTTTGTTGGCATTTCCTTTATTTGTTTTGGTAATTCATTGTCTTGCTTTCATATGCATGGATTTCACCAATTTAGCTTTCTTCTCACCATCTAAATTAAAAATGTTGTCAATAGGCAATGGTACAAGATCAAATATAATTAGTGGATTAAAACCATAAACAAGTTCAAATGGAGAATAGGTAGCTGTAGAGTGAATAGATTAGTTATATGCAAACTCAACAAATGATAAACATTCTTCCCAATTTTTAAGGTTCTTACCCACAATAGCTCGTAGTAAAGCACCTAAAACTCGATTGACTACCTTGTTTGTCTATCGGTTTGGGGGTGACATGTTGTAGACTATAATAATTTAGTACCAAACTTACCCTAGAATACTTTCCAAAAGTGGCTTAGAAACTTTACGTCTCTACCAGATACAACGGTGCGAGGTATCCTATGCAGGTGCACCACCTCTCTAAAGAATAAGTTAATCACATGTGTAGCATCATTCGTTTTGTAACAAGGAATGAAGTGAGCCATCTTTGAAAACTTGTCAACAACAATAAAGATACTATCTCAACCCTCTTTTGTCCGTGGCAAACCAAGAATGAAATCCATGGATAAGTCTAGCCATGGCGAAGAAGGAATCAGCAAAGGAGTGTAAAGTCCATGAGGCATTACCTTAAATTTTGCTTGTTTACAAGTAATACATTTAGAACATACCTTTTCAACAACCTTTTTCATATGCGGCTGATAAAAATATTCATGTAGAATATCTAGTTTCTTGGTGACACCGAAGTGTCCCATTAAGCCTCCGCTATGTGCCTCACGAATTAATAACTAGCTCATGGAACATTGTAGAACACATAACCTGTTTATGCAAAGAAGAAACTCATCTACAATTTTAGACTTGTTAAAGGCATCATTCCCACAATTGGAAAAAACATTTGTAAAATCAATATCATTTAAGTATAAATCTTTTATATGTTCAAACCCTAAGACTTTAGCATTTAATATGGTTATCAAGGAATATTTACGAGATAAGGCATTAGCAACTACATTTTCACTATCTGTTTTGTACTTAATTGTATATGGAAATGTCTCTATGAATTCTATCCATCGAGCATGTCTCTTGCTCAACTTACCTTGTCCCTTTAACCATTTTAAGGATTCATGATTCGTATGGATAACGAACTCATTTGGCAGCAAGTAATGTTGCCAAACTTGTAGAGCTCAAACTAGTGCCAACAAGTCTTTATCGTAAGTTGAGTAGTTTAATTGCGCCCCAGTCAGTTTTTCACTGAAATATACGATTGGCCCTTTTTCTTGCATCAACATGGCACCAATTCCAATACCTGAAGTAACACATTCAAGTTTGAAAGTATTAGAAAAATAAGGTAATTTAATAACCGGGGCAAAACATAACTTATCCTTTAAAGTTTGAAAAGCCTTTTCCTGAGCTTCTCCCCACTTAAAACCCACAGACTTTTTAATAACCTTAGTTAATAGAGCAGCAATAGTGGAGAAATCCTTCACAAAACGTCTATAAAAACTTGCTAAACCATGGAAAGATCTCACCTCGGTAATTGATTTAGGAGTGGGCCACTCCCTAATTGCCTTTACTTTGTCCTCATCGACATGAATAACTTGAGCACTGACTATAAAACCTAAAAAGATTAGTTTATCACAACAAAAAGTGCATTTATCAAGGTTGGCAAATAACATTTCAATTTGCAAAATATCCAAAATAGATTTAACATGAAAAACATGATCATCTAAAGAAGTTGAGTAAATCAGAATATCATCAAAATATAATACCACAAATTTACCCAAATAATGTCTCAAAACATGGTTCAACAAGCGCATGAAAGTACTAGATGCATTAGTCAAACCGAAAGGCATGACTAGCCATTCATATAAACCAAACTTAATTTTAAAGGTTGTTTTCCATTCATGCCCCTCTTTCATTCGAATTTCATGGTAGCCACTTTTTAAATCAATCTTTGTAAAGAGACAAACACCATAAAGTTCATCAAACATGTAACATCCTGATTTTGGGCCTATTCAGAATAGTAGTGTTGAGACCACAAATTCGAAGTAGAAATTTTTTTTATAATTGTTTTGCGGTCCATGATATGATTGCATGATTGTGTGAAAGTTTCATGAAGAACTTTCGTGAATAAGTGTCCAATTTAGCTTTTAGGACTAAATTGTAAAAGTTGCAAAATATGAGATTCTAGAAGCTTTAAGTATGAAATAGCTTTGGATTATTAATTAGAGGTCCTTAAATAGAAAATTGCCCAATTTCTATTTTTATGGACAAAAATGGGCATGCATGGGTAAAATTTGAAAGTTTAGTAAAAGGGCATTTTTGTCATTTGGTTAATAAAAGAATAAAAGAAAAATAAGTCAAAAGTTGGTTTCCATCTTCTTCACGTGTGCCAAAATTTCTAAGGGTTCCATAGCTAGGATTTCTTTAACTTTCAAGCTCAATAGTAAGCGCATCCTTGCCCCGTTTTTAATGCTCTTTACATTTTTGAAACCCTTGTAACCCGATTTACCTATTTCTAGCCATATTTTGAAGTAGGGTTCATGTTTGAAATTTGACCTATGTTTGACATGCATGTGTTTTGATGTTTAATGGAATAATATGAATGTTTGATGTGTGATAAACATCTTTTACTAAGTGATTTCTAATGAAAATGTCTAAAAAGGACTTATTTGTAAAGTTTGTAAAATGAGTAGCAAAATGAATGATTTAATGAGAAATGTGGGCTGCTATGATCATGGTATAAGTTCGGCTAGGCTTGGGTAACAAAGAAAATGAGCACATTTCATTTTACGAGCCTAGGGACTAATTTATAAATATGTAAAAGTTTAGGGGTAAAATTATAATTTCACCAAAGCATGATTAATGGGATGTTTTGAACCATGTGATAATTAAATAAGTGAAATTTTCCGTTATAAAATAATAAAAATGGAGTCTAGACCTAAACTGATGAAAGAACAAAGTTGTGGACTAAATCAAACAGTTAGCCATATTTTGGTACCGGGGTAAGTTTGTGTGTAAATAATTCAATATTATGTTATTATATGTTTAATTCTTTGATATTGTATGAAATGTATATTTGTCTCTATGGATTTGGTTAATGATGAATCGATGACGATTCGATGAAGATTTGGTACCTCGAAATCCTGGTTGAACCTTAGGAATAGTTAGGATACAAATGTCATGACATTAGGGTATGTGTGATCCCATGTAAGACCATGTTTGGGACATGGCATTGGCATCGATATGTGATTCCATGTAATACCATATTTGGGATATGGTGTTGGCATCGATATGTGATTTCATGTAAGACCATGTCTGGGACATGGCATCGATATGAGACATCGTGTAAAACCATAGCTGGGCTATTGAATTCGATTTGCGATCCCATGTAAGACCATATCTAGGATATGGCATTGGCATCTTACTATGTGTATGAGATTTCCTTGGCATCCTTTAATATTCCAAGTGGTTCGACCGGTAATCCAAAGATTATGCCAACGAAATGACAAGGTATGATAATGTTGAAAGGGTACAGGTATGTACAAAAAACTCTTAAATATCGAGACTATGAATCGATGAGACCCCGATAAGAAGTATGAGTGAATCAATGCTCGTGAGTTTATTGTATACTATGTAAATGACATGGTTTAAAATGTATCTGTGATACTTGATGACATTGTGATAAATTATATTATGTTAGGTGTATAATAATGCATGGTCAATGTTGTTAATTATTTACATGCAAACTTACTAAGCTTTATGCTTACTCCCCTTTCTTTTCCATTTTCTTATAGTATTGCCAAGCTAGCTCAGGGATCGAAGGACGTCGGAGCTTGATTCACACTATCAAACTAATCTTTTGGGTAAAGTGAATTTAAGTATTTTGAGTATGACATGTTTAGGGGACTTGGTATTTTTATTATATGCCATATTGGTTTAGCCAAATGTGTTGGCTTATGATGATATTTGATTCATTTTGTATAGGGCCATGAGATGTGGCTTATAATGATTATTGGGTTGTAAATATATTCATCTATGCATGTATGTGCCAATGCCATTATTGTATGGCCTATGGTTATTGATGGTTGAATGATGATGTGCTGCATGTAATTTACTAAATTTGAGTTGATGATGGTAGTTTTGTATGTGTATAATTGATGAGAAGTTGTCATGCATGAGTTATGTTTATGAATGTTTAAGTGCTTAATTATGCCATGTGAAGTACCTTTGAGGTCATGTATGTGTTTTTGCAAATAAGGGTGGCAATTGGCTTGGAAAATAGCCTTAAAGTTGTCCACATGGGTAGACACACAGGCATGCTTAGGCTGTGTATGACTAACGGTCTACCCCATGGGTGTGTGACCCAGCCGTGTGTCCTCTGCACCCTAATTAGGCAAAACAGAATACCCAGTAGTAAATACACGAGCAGAGACACGATCGTGTGTCTCAACCGTGTGAGAGATACGGCCTTAGGATATGGGCGTGTGCCCAAGCCGTGTGAAGTCTGCACCTAATTTTTGGAATTTAATTCGCCTCATGGCCTAAGGACACGGGCGTGTGCCTTGGCCGTGTGACCTTATTTGGTTGATGACATCATAAATAGAGTGTCCCTTATTTTGGACACGACCTGAAACACAGGCCTGTCTTAGAGTCACATGGGCGTGTAAGACCACACGGCCTACACATACAGGCGTGTGACTCTTTAAAACATGAAAATTTTCCAAGTTTCCCAAAAGTTTTAAAAGTTCTCAGTTTACTCCCGAACCACACCCAATATATGTTTTGGGCCTCATGAGCCCGTGTAAGGGACTATATGCTTGTGAAGGAGAGGTTTTAAATTGGTCTGAAATGCATGTCTTGGTTTTGTATGAATGCTTGTGTGTTTGTCCGGTAATGCCTCATACCCTGTTCTGGCGTCGAATACGGGTAAGGAGTGTTATATTTAGTGGTATCAGAGCTACGGTTTAGTCGATTCTCGGACTAATGTAGCATGTGTACGAGTCTAGCTATATATGCCATAAATGAATTATGATAGTGTGACGAATCCTGACCTTTTAAATTGTGTTTTCATATAGTAATGGATCCCAATCGAGTTGAAGCTAATGATGTAGAAAGTAATGCACCGGCTCCTGCTCAAAGGGCAGTGCCAGTTGAAAGTATACCCGTGACTGTGAGTCAGGGAGGAGGAGAAGAGGCTAGGGAAGCCTTTCTCCATATGATGAACTCCTGGTATACAGAGCTCGTTCGAACGAACCCGAATGCTCAACCACCTCCATCCCTGCCTATTCCTCAGCCTGTTCCTGTATCACCCCAAGGTATGGATTTTATGAGATTGAATAGATCTCCACTGGATAAAATTCGAAATTAAGGGGCTGAAAAGTTCTGAGATAATATAGATGATGATCCCGAAAGGGCAGAGTTCTGGCTTGAGAATACCATCAGGGTATTTGATGAGTTATCATGCACACTTGAGGAATGCATGAAATGTGTTTGTATCACTCCTGAGAGACTCGGCCTATCAATGGTGGAACAACTTTGTGTCAGTTGTACCAAGAGAGAGAGTTAATTTGGAATTCTTTCAAGAGGAGTTCCGAAAAAAGTATATTAGCCAATGGATCATCGATCAAAAACGAAAGGAATTTCTTGAGTTAAAACAAGGCCGAACGACAGTGATGGGGTATAAGCGTGAGTTTGTAAGACTTAGCAAATACGCTCAAGAATGTGTATCTATTAAGACCATCATGTGTAAGAGGTTTGAAGATGGGTTAAACGAAGACATCCGATTGTTGGTTGGTGTCCTTGAATTGAAAGAATTTGTTGTGCTCGTAGAGAGAGCTTGTAAGGCCGAAGAATTGACTAAAGAGAAAAGAAAAGTTGAGTTAGAGTCTCGAAGACTTGAAGAAGAGACAGATGAATAAATCATTTCACTCTTCATCTAAGAAACCGAGAGAGTTTAATACTTGATCGTGTGCTTCAGTTGGGTTTTCGAACTGAAACCATGGGAAACAATATTCGTTCATAAGGCTCAGACCACTTCGATAGCGAGTGTAGTTAATGCTTGACCTAGTTGACCTGAATGTCTATATTGTGGTAGACGTAACCTTGGTGTATGCCGAGTGTACGATCGAACTTGTTTCAAGTGTGGTTCTTAAGATCATTTCATTAGAGATTTCCCCGAGATGGTTGAAAAAGAGAAATTTCAAAGTGCAAGATCGAGCAATGCTACTTCTAAAGGGAGGCCACAAAGAAATCTGAGAAATGAAGCAAGTAGAAAGAGTGCACTTAGAGATCCAGCTGTGAGGCCCGAGAGTAGAGCACCTACGAGGACGTATGCCATTTGCGCTCGCGAAGAGGCTTTGTCTCTTGATGTGATTAATTTTTCTCTTTATGATACTTCTATTGTTGCTTTGATTGATCCGGGATCTACCCATTCGTATGTTTGTGTGAAATTCGTGTCTTGTATGAATATGCTTGTTGAATCTATAGAATTTGTGATAAAAGTGTTAAACCTTCTAGGCATGTATGTGTTAGTTGACAAGGTATGTAAGAATTGTCCTTTGATGATTAGAGGTCATTGTTTTCCGACTAATCTTATGCTTTTGCCATTTGATAAATTTGACATAATTCTTTGTATGGATTGGTTAACTGCTCATGATGTGATAGTAAATTCCTGAAAAAAATTTATTGAACTGAAATGTGAAAATAGGGATATTCTTCGGGTTGAATCAGATGAATTGGATAGCTTGTCTGGAGTGATCTCTTCTATGATAGCTCAGAGGTATATGAGAAAGGGGTGTGAATCCTATCTTGCCTTTGTGTTGAATACCAAAGTATCTGAGTTAAAGATTGAGTCAATGCCGGTAGTATGCGAGTATTCAGATGTGTTCCTGGAGGAGTTGCCCGGATTGCCTCTAGTTAGAGAAGTTGAATTTGGTATTGAGTTAGTCCCTGGTACTGCACCTATTTCAATTGCCCCGTACAGAATGACTTCGACGGAATTGAAGGAGTTAAAAGTGCAGTTGCAAGAATTGACAGATAAAGGTTTTGCAGGACCTAGTTATTCTCCGTGGGGTGCACTGATACTATTTGTGAAAAAGAAAGATGGTTCAATGAGACTATGTATAGACTATTAACATCTCAATAAGGTAACTATAAAGAACAAGTATCTTTGCCAAGGATCGATGATTTGTTTGACTAATTGAAGGGAGCTATAGTATTTTCCAAAATTGAATTGAGGTCCGGTTACTACCAATTGAGAGTTAAAGACTCGGATGTGCCGAAAATTGCTTTTCAGACGAGGTATGGTCACTATGAATTTCTAGTTATTAGTTTTGGTTTAACGAATGCTCCACTGTATTTATGGATTTAATGAACCAAATTTTCTGACCGTGCTTGGATAAATTTGTTGTTGTTTTTATTGGTGATATACTGATTTATTCTTGTGATGAGACCGAGAATGTCGAGCACTTAAGAATGGTTTTGCAAACTTTGAGAGACAAACAGTTGTATGCTAAGTTTACTAAAAGTGAATTTTGGCTTCGAGAAGTCAGATTTTTGGGGCACATTGTTTCGGGTGATGGTATTAGAGTTAACTCGAGTAAGATTTCGACTATTGTTGAATGAAAACCGCTGAGGAATGTGTCAGAGGTTAGAAGCTTTCTAGGCTTAGCCGATTGCTACAACAGTTCGTTAAAGGATTTTCCATGATTGCTACTTCAATGACAAAGTTGTTACAAAAAGATGTCAAGTTCAAATGGTCAGAAAAGTGCCAACAGAGTTTTGAGAAACTAAATACATTGTTGACTGACACACCGGTTTTAGTGCAAACTAAACCGGGCAACGAATTTGTAATTTATAGCGACACGTCGTTGAATGGTCTCAGATGTGTGTTGATGTAAGAGGGTAAGGTGATAGCTTATGCCTCGAGGCAGCTGAAACCACATGAGAAGAATTATCCGACACATGATTTAAAGCTAACTGCCATTGTGTTTGCATTAAAGATCTGGAGACACCATTTGTATGGTGAGAAATGTTGGGTATTCACTGATCATAAAAGTCTAAAGTACTTGATGACTCAAAAGGATTTGAACCTACAGCAATGGAGATGGCTAGAGTTGATAAAAGATTATGAGTTAGTGATTGACTATCACCCGGGAAAGGCAAACGTGGTCGCCGATGCCTTGAGTAGGAAATCCTTGTTTGCATTGAGGGCTATGAATACACGATTGGCGTTAACATATGACAGTTCTATTCTAGATGAGTTGAGAGCTAGACCGATGTTTCTCCAAGTGATTTGCGAAGCTTAGAAAAGTGACTATGATTTACAAGCTAAAAGAGTCCAATGTGAATCGGGTATAGAATTAGATTTTCAGATTGGTTACGATGGTTGCTTGATGTTCCGAGAGAGGGTTTGGGCAATACCCTTAACCCATATCCATCACCAAAATAGGGTTACGAGGTATTGTCGATCAATCACAACATAATTCATACACAAATGCATTCATAATCAAAATCCATTCAACATATTCATAGTGTCCCTTATAAGGCTCTACGAGACCTTAAAACATGCTTAGAAGTGGTTTGGGACAAAACAAATAACATATGCAAACTTTGAGAAACTTATAAAATTTTTCAACATTTAAGGGTCACATGCCCGTGTGAATAGGCCATGTGCCTCACTCGGCCACCTGACACGCCTGTGTCATAGGCCGTGTGAAAACAGGGCATACATTCTAGCTTGCACCACATGGCCAAGGACACGCCCATGTGCCATGGCCGTGGGAAAACTGGAGGGGTTACTAACTTGGGTCACACGATCGGCCACACACCCATGTGCTAGCCAGTGTGCCACACACGACCAGTAGACACGTCCGTTTGTCTAAGCCATGTATCTCACTAACTTGTTTTAATTAAGCATCAAGAGTCACACAATCGAGTCACATGCCTGTCTGCTCAACCGTGTGGCACGAAAATAGGCTTGTTATAAGCTACTTTTCTCACGTAAATCACATGCATCCTAAGGCATTCAAATGGTACCAAATATACAACCAAATAAGCAACCAAAAGTGACCATTTCCAGCATAAATCATACCATATTTAACCATTACATTTCACTTCTTAAGTCTCAACCATTTCTTAATCAAAACACATACCAAAACTAGTATGAATCATTTATCATTTTTAAAATTTTTCATATATCTCAAGTTTTAACTAAATAACCAACCATATCATTCAACTTATAACCAAACCAAAGCTTATCAATGCTTCATCTCAAACTCATACCAATACATGACATTTCTTAAACCACATTATTACCACATTTGCATTCCAATCCAAACCACAAATGCATAACATAAACCAATTACACATTTCATACCAACCATTCCAAATCATAAGGCCACATTATAAAAATCAACTAAAATCATTAATAAGCCATTTCAAATGACCATATACATTTCTAACAACCATATGAAAAAGACCATAGTCTATACATGCTGTAATGCCCCAAAAATCCCTTATATATTTATTTTCGTATGGTTGTGACACAAATTTGTATCTGTTTCAGTGGTTAAGTGTTATGGGTGTGTGTGAGAGGTCCCAAGTTCAAGCCTTTGCTAGGAAATTTTTTTTTTTAAATGAATAAACCCCTATATCTGATCAGTAAGCTTATAATTAAATGTTGGTAAAATATGTCAGTATGGGCATACTGGTCTGGTGGCTAAGGTGTGAGTTGGCGTGTAGGAGGTCTGGAGTTCAAGTCCTTGTGCTAGCAAGGGGGATATATTTTTGCTAGTGGTGCCATGGAGAGTTTGAGTAGGACTAAAATGCCGAAGTGGTAGAGGTATAGTGGGAAGTGAAGAGAGAAAATTAAGGGATTTTGGATAGGGAGAGAGAGTGGTGGACGATTTTTGGGGTGTTTGAGTTGTAGTCGGGGAGTGTGGGAGCAAATTGAGGGATTAAGGGGTTATCTGATTTAGTTCAGATTTTTTTCTCTCTTTTTGAAAATTTATTTTCTCTCCCCCTAATTCTAAATTCTGATTTTTTTTTCAGTTTCATCTTGCACATTGTCGAAATTCTCTGTTCTCCCTCTTTAGTCTTATTTTTCTTTTTCTTTCACTCTTGTCGAAATTCTCCTTGAATCCTCCATTTTCTTTTTATTTTTTTGTTTTATTATTATTATCGTTCCTTTTTTGCAACGAGAATTGCGTTGGTGCGGTTTCGGTAAGTAATTTTTTCCCTTCTCTTGTATTTGTATGTTGTTCGAGTAGGAATCTAAAGTTATTTCTGGAATTGATGGTTTAGGCGAAGGTCTTGGAGAGGTAAGTTCGTTCTTGGATTGAGAAGTGGTTACAAAGGTCCTCTGTTGGCGGTAAGTCAAGTTTTGGGTAATTCCTTAATGATGAATTTGTTAGTTTTAAATCTTTAAATAGCTAAATCGAGGATGTGTACAATGATTTTTAGGCTTTGGTGTGCTTGGGAGTGCTTGTGCGTTGGAAATAATACAGGTGGTAACCACAATGCTAAAAACTAAAATCTGTAAAAAGTCGAAAAGTGAGGCTAACGGTACCACACAGGCGTGTGGCCACCCATGTGGCAGGCCGTGTGACTGAACACGAGCATGTAACCGATGAGGCAGGCCGTGTGCGACGCATAGGCCAGGCCAAGCCAAATTGGGCCGTGTGGGAATTTTAGGTTAGGCCGTGTGATCCGCACGGCCAAGGCTATTTTGGGCCATGTGGGCCACACGGGCATGTGGGCCTATTTTCACAGTTTTGATGCTTAGTGGGCCCATTTTCACTGTTTTGATGCTTAGTTGCACGGGTTGCTCGAGACGACTATGAACCTACTATAGGGTTAGTAAGCATACTTAGACCCCTAATTGACTAAATGACTGTTATATCCATATACGATATAGATATCTGTATGACTGTATATTGAGCATGTTGTTAAAACTGTACTAAATACATGTATAATACCACGATTTGGCATGACATATTGGTATATTGCATTGCATTGGGTTGGGGGTTTATACTGTTCGGAGGAAGTGCGCTAAAAGACCCCGAGCCTAATTTACTGGCAGTTTAGCTGCAAACTATTGTCTAGTGCCGCATTCGGTACTACTTGGAGTGTAGGGATAGGTGGGTTGATTATATCCCCACATGAAGTGTAGGGTTAGACGGAGATTGTGTGTAGAGGCTAGTTGGGTAGGATTTTTGTGACTGCATATTTGTTACTGTTACTATACTGAGATAGGCTAATGCCCAAACAGGACCGATACTGTTACTGAAAAAGGGCTTAGTCCCAAACTGTGATTATCTGTATGCTATTTGTTTGTTTGCATGGGGATTACACACTGAGTTTACAGAAACTTACCCCTTTTGTTTTATCTATACAGGTAATCCCCAGACTTAGGTGGATCGGAGTGGCGGAGGACTCAACGGTGGCTACACGACCCTTTTTACTGTTTTGTACTTAATTAGATTTTTCTTTAAAGTTTTACTTAGGGTATTTTATTGTAATAATTGCCTCTTTTGGATTTAAATTTTTAATTTGGGATTTTTATTGCTTGATTTATAATTGCTAGTAGTAAGGATAATCGAGTTTTCAAAAAGAATCAAACGTTTTAACAAAATTCACTCAAATACGCAACTGTTTTAAAAAGCTTCTGCAATAAGTGACGTTTTGAAAATTAATAACATTTTTGAAGAGAATAACTTTGTGATAATGAATTACGTTTTGAAAATGAATGACACGTCCTACAATTAGCATAAAATATTGTAAAGAGGTTACATAGAAAAGAGTTTTTGACGAACACTCACTTTTTCGAAAAACACTACCATGTGACATCGCTAGATTTGGCCATAATGTCTAGGCCGGGTTTGGAGTGTTACACATGCCATATAACCAAGCCACAAAGTGTAAAAATACTGAAAATCAATAGCCGGATAGTGTGATGCAATCTCCATTGACTTCCAACCCGAGCGAACGTCTGAAACACTATAAAACATAGAAAACTAACAAAAATTAAAGCTTCACAACTTAGTAAGTTTGTATGTGAGCCTAAAATGATCACAACATTCATATAGCAATTCGAAATAGATAAATCATTAACATTTAAAGCATCAATTCATGAGCTAACATCAAATTATTCATGTCCTCATTCGCAAGTTCTCAACTTCATATAACTCGATACTTGAGTAGTTTTCCGTACATACCTGTACTGATAACTTTCTATTTATCACCCATACTCTTATCAAACCTCTTTGGTTTATAAGTGCTTATGATACAAATTCATCGATTTTCTGATGCCATAGTCCAACTATGGTCTTACACATACATTGCCAATGCCCTGCCGTGGTATTTCTTTCACATGCAATAACCTAGTTATGGTCTTAATAGTCGATTTCCATATGTATATTTAGTTAAAGCAACTATAATTCATATCTCACATAACATTCAATACATATTTCATTATAGTCAAATAAACACATTTTTCCATGAAACATATTTATACACAATTCTTTCTTATTTAATATACATAATATAATATGAACTTACCAATTTACTTTCATTCGATTCTCACATAGGTTCTGTACGTAGCTGTATTACTTATTTCGATCGTACTTTAATTCTTGTCTTGACTATGCTCATTGAACCATTTGGAAACACTAAGGATACTCGGATATCACATAAAGCTCATACAATGCCATATCCCAGATATGGTCTTACAGGTTATCATATATAGATGTCACTGTCCCAGGCAGTGTCTTACACGAAATCGATTAACGATGCCAATGTCCCAGACATGGTCTTACACGTAATCACAATACAATACCAATGTCCCAGACATGGTCTTACATGTAATCACATCTTGGTAACCTAATGTCATGACATTTGTATCCTATACTATTCCTAAGGTTCATACGGGACTTTCGGATATCATAACTCTATCAATTTTGGCTAGTAATCATGATCATTCAATAGTCAATTCAATTCAATAATAAATAAGCATTTATAACACAATTTAAGTACGTTTATTAGCATATGAACTTACCTCGTTCGTTGTAATGACGAATTAGGTCGACCAAACCATACTTTGTTTTCCTCCGTTCTAAATCCAAATATGATTTTCTCAATCTAAATAATAACAAAATTTCCTTAATAATCATTAATTCATTCAATTTCACACAATTTACATATTTTGGAAAAATTACACTTTTCCCCCTATTATTTTACATTTTGCAATTTAGTCCTTCACACATAAAAGATAAAATTCATGAAATTTAAACAATTCCATGCTTAGCCAAATATTACCCAATCATATATCTGCCCATATTTTCACTTTATTCATACTTTTAAACACATAATTTCATTATTTCATAAATTAGTCCATAATTTGCATTTTTACTCAAAATCACTTTATAAAATATGAAAATCTAACATCAAATATTCATATTTCACCATTAAACATCAAGAACACATAATCTCATCAATGGAAACTATCAAAATCTTTAACAGTTTTGAAATCGAAGACATGGGCTAGCTAGTACTAGTTGCAACAATCACAAAAACGTAAAAATCATTAAAAACGGATCAAAATCCATACCTAAATGAGCAAAACAATTTTGGCCAAACCTAGCTCATCCATGGCTACCATTCTTTTCAAATTCGGTGGAAGAGATGATAAAAATAAGGATTTTGGCTTTTGTTTCATTACTATTAACCTTTATTAACTATTTACTAATTAACCTTTAAAAACATTAGTAATTACACCAATTTCAACTCCACTATCATCCACTATCTCATAAATGGGCTATTTACCACATAAGGACCTCTATATTTAAGTTTTATAGCTATTTGACACCTATAGCTTATAGAACGTAACTTTTACACTTTACGTGATTTAGTCCTTTTTACCGAATTAAGCCTTTAAACAGTAAAATTTCTTTATGAAATTTCACAAAAAAAATATATCATGCTGTAAACCATAATAAAATATTAAAATAAATATTTTAACTTTGTATTGTGGTCCCAAAACCACTATTCTGATTAACCCTAAAAACGGGTTGTTACAGTCTGTGTACCGAAAGATGATGAGCTTATTCGAAAAATCTTGCATGAGGCACATAGTGGATGTTTGTCTATGCATCCGGGTAGTACGAAAATGTACAATGACTTGAAGAAATTGTATTGGTGGTCAGGAATGAAAAGAGACATTTTCGAGTTTATATCGAGATGCTTGGTTTGTCAACAAGTAAAGGCTGAACACTAAGTACCTTCCGATTTACTTCAGCCTGTGATGGTTCCTGAGTGGAAATGGGATCACATTACTATAGACTTCGTGACGGGGTTGCCTTTGACTCCTAGAAAGAAAGACACTGTTTGGGTCGTGGTTGATAGGCTTACAAAATCGGCTCATTTTATTCCGGTACGTACCGACTAATCACTTGATAAGCTAGCTGAATTATATATTTCTAAAATTGTGAGATTGCACAGAGTGCCTTTTTCGATTATATCGGATAAAGATCAGAGGTTCACTTTGCAGTTTTGAAAAAAGTTACAAGAAGCTTTGGGTACAAAATTAAATTTTAGTACCGCTTTCCATCCGTAAACTGATGGTCAATCCGAAAGGGTAATTCAAATTCTTGAAGACATGCTTCGATTTTGTATTCTAGAATTTCAAGGTAGTTGGGAAAAGTATTTACCGTTAGTAGAATTTGCCTACAACAATAGTTTTTAGTCGAATTTGAAAATGGTGCCTTATGAGGCATTGTATAGGCGTAAGTATTGAACGCCATTGTATTAGACTGAACTCAGAGAAAATCAGATTCACGGGGTTGACTTAGTCAAAGAAACTGAAGAAAAAGTAAAGATAATTCATGATTGCTTGAAAGTTGCTTCGGATATACAGAAATCCTACGTAGATTTGAAATGGAAAGAGATTGAGTTTCAAGTTAGTGATAAGGTATTCCTCAAGGTGTTTTTGTGGAAGAAGTTTTTGAGGTTTGGCCGGAAAGGAAAATTAAGTCGATGTTTTATTGGACCGTATGAGATTACCAAAAGGATAGGCCGGTAGCATAGCGGTTGGCTTTGCCATCTGAGTTGGAAAAGATCCATGATGTGTTCCATGTATCTATGTTGCGCCAATACTGATCAGATCCTTCACATGTAATTTCACCGACAAAGGTTGAGATTCAACCAAATATGACTTATGGTGAGGAACTGGTTAAGATTTTGGCTCAGGAAGTCAAATAATTGAGAAATAAAAGTATTACTCTTGTAAAATTTTTCTGGAAAAGGCATGGGGTTGAAGAGTCTACATGGGAACCCAAAAAAACCATGAGAAAACAATACCCAAACCTCTTTACCAGTAAGATTTTCAGGGACGAAAATCCTTAAGGGGGAGAGTTGTAACATCCCAATTTTGGGCCTAGTCGGAATAGTGGTTTCAAGGCCACAAATTCGAAGTGGAAATATTTGTTTTATGATTTTTTGAGGTCCATGACATGATTGCATGATTGTGTGAAAGTTTCATGAAGAAATTTTGTGAATAAGTGTCCAATTTAACTTTTAGGACTAAATTGCAAAAGTTGCAAAATATGAGATTCTAGAAGCATTAAGTATGAAATAGCTTTGGATTATTAATTAGAGGTCCTTAAATAGAAATTGCCCAATTTCTATTTTTATGGATAAAAATGGGCATGCATGGGTAAAATTTGAAAGTTTAGTAAAAAGGGCATTTTTGTCATTTGGTTAATAAAAGAATAAAAAGGAAATAAGTCAAAAATTGGTTTCCATCTTTTTTATGTGTGCCAAAATTTATAATGGTTCCATAGCTAGGGTTTCTTCAACTTTCAAGCTCAATAGTAAGTGCATCCTAGCCTCGTTTTTAATGCTCTTTACATTTTTGAAACCCTCGTAACCTGATTTACCTATTTCTAGCCATATTTTGAAATAGGCTTCATGTTTGAAATTTGACCCATGTATGACATGCATGTGTTTTGACGTTCAATGGAAGAATATGAATGTTTGATGTGTGATAAACATCTTTTACTAAGTGATTTCTAGTGAAAATGGCTAAAAAGGACTTATTTGTAAAGTTTGTAAAATGAGTAGTAAGATGTATGATTTAATGACAAATGTGGGCTGCTATGAGCATGTTATAACTTCGGCTAGGCTTGGGTAACAAAGAAAATGAGTACATTTCATTTTACGAGCCTAGGGACTAATTTGTAAATATATGAAACTTTAGGGGTAAAACTATAATTTTTCCAAAGCATGATTTATGGGCTGTTTTGAACAATGTGATAGTTAAATAATTGAAAATTTCCATTATAGAACAAGAAAAACAAAGTCCAGACCTAAATCGAGGAAAGAAAAAAGTTGTGGACTAAATCGAATAGTTAGCCATATTTTGGTACCGGGGTAAGTTCGTGTGTAAATAATTCAATATTATGCTATTATGTATTTAATGCTTTGGTATTGCATGGAATGTATATTTGACTTTATGGATTTGGTTAATGATGACTCAATAACGATCAAACGAAGATTTGGTACCTCGAAATCTCGGTTGAACCTGAGGAATAGTTAGGATGTAACACCCCTTACCCGTGTCTGATGCTAGGACAGGGTTCGAGGTATTACCAGACTTAAACATAAACATTCATACAAAACTGGGCCATAAAATTTCATTCAATTTAAAACCATTCATACACATGCATATCGTCCCTTATACGAGCCTACGAGGTCCAAAACATACATTGGGAGTGGTTCAGGACTAAACCGAGAACTTTCAAAATTTTCTCAAAACTTAGAAAATTTTCAAGTTTTGGAGGGTCGCACGCCCATGTGGCCCGTGTCCTCAGCCTGTGTAACTCTCTGTTTATGACGTCATCAACAAATTAGGGTCACACGGCCAAGTTACACAACCGTGTGCTAAGCCATGTGGCCAATTAAATTCTCGAAAATCAGGTGCAGACTTCACAGGCCTGGGCACACGCCCATGTCCCGGGACCGTGTCCTGCACACGGCTGAGATAGACAGTGGTGTCTATGCCCGTGTGGCCAAGAAAATGGCTATTTACCAAGCCATTAGCGACCCTCATTTGCACATACTTAAACACAACTTTAATGGTACATTTCATGGCATAAATAAGCTTCCAATATATCAACAATTCATCCTTAGACTTTTCATTTAAAAACCATCATACATAGTCACACTTAGCCACATTCAATATGCATCATCAAGAACTCTTATACATGCATAGTTATATCTAATTATCATACCATACCATTGAGCCAAATTTAAACATTCAACATCAAGACTATTAGCACATTCAACCATAAGGTCTTTGGGCCATAAACCACAATTCATCATGTATCATGCCAACATAACTCACATCATAAGACATTCGCATATGCATATGAATAAACATATAGGCTTACAATCAATTAGCCAATATAAGCCAATTAGCATGGCTACATAGTATATTGACCTTTAACCATTTCAAGCCAATACATTTGGCCAAAACATAATAACACATACACAAAACGACTAAGTCCCTATACATGCCATAGACTTAAAATACTTGTATTCACTTACACCCAAATGACAGCTTGATAATGTGATAGAATCTTCGATGATCTCCAACCTAAGCAAGCTCAGTGACCTTATAAAATGAGGAAAAAGGGAGGGGTAAGCTATATAGCTTAGTAAGCCCGTATGAAAATAATAAGCAATTTATTAACATGTTTTTACAAATTCTCTCAATATGTTCTCAAGGTAATACAATCATAATTACACATAATTCCACTAATTACTTATGTTTAATACAAGCTGCCTATTCAAGTCACAGTAACTAAATTATTTATATTTGGAGCTATGGAACTCCAAATTAAGATCCGCTAATTTTTCCAGAAACTAGACTCACATATATTCTTATCATAAAATTTTCAAAATTTTTGGTTCAACCAATAAGTACAGTTTATTCTTTAAAGTCACCCCTATTTCGCTGTCTGACAATTCTAGCCCCTCTTCACTAAAAATTAATTATCTCCTCATACGGGATTCGGATGATGTTCCCGTTTGTAGTAACTTTCATTGTAACATTTTCTCAATATAAATCTTACCAAAGTTCAATCACATATCGAGCACATTGCTTATAAGTTTACACACATGTAACTGCACTTATTCATCACATAATCATATTCAATTACACCTACTCATTTCCCATTGAACACATCGGAATAATAACGGATACCCGGTGGCCTGCACATAGTACCACTCTTGTAGTCAAAGCTACCTTCTTCACAAAGTGGCCTTCACATAGTACCACACTTGTGACCAAAGCTATCTTTCTTCAAAAAGTGGCCTTCACATAGTACCACACTTTTGACCAAGCTATCTCTTTTCAAAGTGGCCTTCACATAGTACCACACTTGAGTCATTAGTGACATGTCACTTGTATCCTATTTTGTTCCTAATGTTCAACCGGGAAATTTTTCACTTTTCGATACTTGTCGATTTCATTCAATATTCATCCACATTTCATAAAACATAATAAAATGTGATAATGTAAGTAAAAAAGATGCATTATTTACATACAAACTTACCTCAGAAGCAAAATCGGTGAAAAAGGACTTATCCGTTAAATGCTTGTTTTTTCTCGATTTAGGTCCGAACCTGATTTTCTTGATCTAAAACATCACATTTAACTTATTTTATCAATATACGATTGAAATCAGTCCAAAATCACATTTTATCAAAATTTACATTTTTGCCCCTAAACTTTGTCGTATTTATAATTTTTCCCCTACACTCTGAAAATGATTTTTATTCAATTTCTTTGTCCTTTAAGCCTAGCCGAATCATTTTCATAACTATAACAACCTACAATTTCCACTCAATCACACTTTCATGACAAATTTTATAACTTTTACAAATTAGTCTTTTTATGCATTTTCACAGAAAATCACTTAATAAAAGTCGTTCCTCTAACCATAAACATGCATAATCTACCATTAAACATCAAAATACACATATTCATCATGGGTAAAAGACCTAGACTTTAACCATATCTCAAATTAGTGGTAGAAATAGATAGATCTTGTTACGAGGATTTTAAAAACGTAAAAATATTTTAAAACGGGGCAAGAACGGACTTACAATCGAGCTTCGAAGTTTGAAAAACACTATTCATGGTTTATCCATGTAGGTTTCAGCCAAGGGGTTGAAGATGGACAAAAATTGGCTTTTAATTTTGTTTTTAATTCATTTTCATAACTAAATGACCAAAATGCCCTTATTGAAAAGCTTTGGAAACATATCTAACCATGTCCATTTTTGTCCACAAACTTAACCAATGGTCTAATTACCATCTAAGGACCTCCAATTTAAAATTTCATAACAATTGGACACCTCTACATGTAGAACTCAACTTTTGCACTTTTTACAATTTAGTCCTTCTGACTAAATTGAGCGCCCAAACGTCAAAATTTTCGAACGAAATTTTTAAAAAATAATTCCATAAAAATGTAGATATAATAAAAACACATTTTTTTTCTATGTCAGATTTGTGGTCCCGAAACTACTATTTCGACTAGACCTAAAATCGGTGTAATATCCTGAATTAGGGCTTAATCGGAATAGTGGTTTCGTGACCACAAATCCGAGATAGAAATAATTATTTTATAATTATTTTGATGATTATGATATGATTGCATGATTGTGTGAAAATTTCGTGATGAAATTCTATGCCTAAAGTGCTTAAATTGAAAGTAGGGACTAAATCAAATAAGTTGCAAAATTTGCATTTTAGAAGTTTTTATTATGAAGTTGCATTGAAATATTAATTAGGAGGTCTTAAATAGAAATTTAACCAATTTTAAGTTCATGGACAAAATTAGGACATGGAAGGAATTTTGAAAGTTTAGTAAGGAGGGGCATATTGGTCATTTGGATATTAAATGAAATAAAATGGGAAAAATAACACAAAATTGGTCATCATCCTCCTTAGTTGCTGCCGAATTCTCCCTCTCTCCATAGCTAGGGTTTCTTCAACTTTCAAGCTCCATAGTAAGTGATTCCAAGCCCCGTTTTTAATGTTCTTTACGTTTTTGGAATCCCGGAAGCTCGATTAAGCTTATGCTAGCAATAATTCAACCTAGGGTTTATATTTGGAAAAATAACCATAGGTGAAATTTGTGTATTTTGATGTTTTATGATAGAATATGGGATTTTAAATTATGTTAGACAACTTGTGCTACTCGGTTTTGAGTGAAAACGAGTAAAAGGGCTTAATCGGCAAAAATACCTAATAGTCACAAGTATATGTTAGAGTGAGAATTTGATGTTGCCATAGAAGGGAAACGTGATCAGCATGTTATAAAACATAAGAATAAGGAATAAAGTTTAATTCCCGAGCCTAGGGGCAAAAGTGTAATTATGCAAAAGTTTAAGGGCAAAAGTGTAATTTTTTCAAAGTTCGTAGTAAATGCTGTTTTGATGAATGTATGTATTAAATAAGATTAATTTGGTATTATAGATCAAGAGAAACGAGATTCAAGTCGCGATCGAGGAAAAGAAAAGATTGTGGACTAAATTGCAAAATCTTTATATTTTGGTACCAAGGTAAGTTAATGTGTAAATAATGTAGCATAATTGTTATTTTTAAGTTATTGATGTTAATTATATGATATGCTGATTTTTAATCGTGAAATATTATGCTTTGTGGTTAATGTTGAGTAATATGCAAATTATGTTTACTACTTGATAAATATGAATTGCTACCGAGTATCGGTTCCGATATTCCATGGAAGACGGAAAATGTGAGATCGAGGGAAAAAAGCCCGTTTGAACCTTAGGAATAGATTAGGATACAAGTGACATGTCACTAGGATGGTTGAGCATCCGAGCTCGTTGAGTTGAGTCCGAGTTCACTTATGGATGCAAATGTCCGAACTCGTTGAGTTGAGTCCGAGTTCGTGAGATGTAACTAGGCATCCGAACTCGTTGAGTTGAGTCCGAGTTCATTTATAGATGCAAACGCCCGAGCTTGTTGAGCTGAGTTCGAGTTCACTTAGGGGCGGGTTACATGAATTCTTGATTACATATGTGGCACTTATGTGCAAATTATCCATGTATCCGAGTTATATTCCGATGTGTTCAACGGGTGAAATTTCTAGTTTAATGGAAGAGCACTTAAGATATAAGTGACGTTTTGGGTAAGTGTTGTGAAATGGACACTTTGGACAGGTATGTTCTTAACCCTCGGGTTGGAAATAGATACATCAACGATAAGATCGTAAGATGATGAATGATATTTAGAAATGTGATAAATGTTTTGGTGATACCAGGTTAAGGTTGTTTGGTATGATTGTATTGTTATGTTACTTGTTATTTGCATATGAACTTACTAAGCATTTATGCTTACTCTTTCCTTTTCATTCACTGTAGTATTGAACAAGCCGGCTCAGGAATCGGGACAGGTCGAAAGTTCGATCACACTATCCAAAGGACTTTTTTCTTGGTAAATGGCTTGTACAACTACTTAAGTATGACATGTATAGCAATATATCTATTTTGTGTAAATAATTTTATGATATGGCCATGTTTGGTTGAGAAAATGTTTGATATTGATAAGTCATGGTGATGTCTAATTTAGATCATGTTTGATATTATGGAAGTTTAATAGATTATCGAGTTCATAAAAAATTCATGGAAAGATGAAACTTGCCTTAAAACAGAATATTGCTGCAGCAATAACATGAATTTGAAAAATCACTAAAAATAGTATAAATAGAACTAAATGATGAGTAAGTTATGAAATTTAATCTTAATGAGTCTATTTTCATGTGGATTGAACAAAACAGGCATATAAATTATATTTTATGAGATATTTAAACTTTTGTGAAACAGGGCGAGTGATTTCTGGATCCCTATTTCGACTTTAAAATTCATAATAAATTTTAAAAAATAATTATAAGTTTTTATTTATATTTAAAGATTCCTTATTGAGTCTAGTTTTAATAGAAACAAACCTCATAGTCATTTAAATTCTGTATAGAGAGATATATGAATCGTAATACACAGAGGTTAGAGCAGTCGAACCCTAAAATAGGGGAGACTTTAATTAATAAACTGTACTAATTGGCCCAACCAAAAATTCTAAAAACAAATTAGTAAATATATATATGAGTCTAAATTCAGGAAAAATTTACAGATCTTGATTTTGAGTTTCGTAACTCGAGATATGATTTTTCTTGTAACTATGATATGGGTAGCTAGAAAGCTGTGAATGTAGAAACAAATGATTTGAAGTTCTTAATTTGATAAATTATGTTCGGTAACCCCTCAAGCTCAACTCCGGTGATGGTCTCGGGTGTGGGGGCGTTACATTTAGTGGTACAGAGCAGGTTTAGTCGGTTCTTGGACTACGTGTTGTATGTACGGATTTTTGCTATACATGCCATATGTATGAATTGTGATAGTGTGACGATTTTTGACCTTTTTAAATGATTTTTATATAGTAAATGGATCCCGATCCAGCTGTGGTAGATGAAGTAGAGAGTAATGCGCCAGTTTCAGCTAAAGGGGTAGCACCGACTAAAAACCCACCTCCTACTGCTGGTCAGGGAGGAGGAGAAAGGGATCGGGGAGCCTTTCTCCAAATGATGAGTGCATGGTACACTGAGTTCGTTCAGACGAACCCAAATGTCGACCTCCCCACCTCCCCAATTCCTCAACCTATACCTCCGATGCCTCAAGGAGTGGATATGATAAAATTTCACAGAACCCCTTTGATAGAATTAAGTAAATAAGGGCTGAAGAATTTAGAGCAAATATTGATGATGATGCGAGAAAGCGAGTTCGGCTTGAAAATTCTATCCGGTATTTGATGAATTATCTTGTACACCTAAAGAATGTTTGAAATGTGCTACATCTTTGTTGAGAGATTCACCTATAATTGGTGGAAGACTTTGATTTGGTGGTACCGAAAGAGAGGGTAACACAGGAATTCTTTCAAGAAGAGTTTGGAAGAAATATATTAGTGAAAGATTTATTGATCGAAATGTAAAGAGTTTCTTGAGTGAAGCAAGGTAATATGACATCTCGAATATGAAAGAGAGTTTGTTCGATTGAGTAAGTATGCCAGGGAATATGTTCCTACAGAAGCCAAGATGTGCCGACGATTTGAAGACGGGCTCAACAAAGACATTAAGGCATTTGTCGGGATCCTTGAACTGAAAGAAATGGTAGTACTGGTTGATCGAGCTTGCAAGGTTGAAGAACTACTTAAAGAGAAGAGAAAGGTAGAGGCTGAGACACGAAATTGGAAAAAAAGGCCAATGAGTAAGGCACCTTCATAGCAACCCAGAAAGTCAAGAAATATGAATCCTCGTTCCCAAGTTTCAGCTGGGCAATCATATGGAAATTTTAAGAAGCAGAATGTGGGTCCTAAATCTCGAATACTTGCGGACCGGTGTAGGAACTCGAGATTTGTTAAACCCGAGTGCCGTGTGTGGTAGAAATCATTTTGGTCTGTGCAGAGCAAATGAATGTTTTCGATGTGGTTCTCCGGATCATTTTATTAGAGACTGCCCAGAGAGAGCTGAGAAAGAAAAATTTCAAAGTGTAAAAGCTAGTGGTGCAAACTCGAGGGGAAAGTATCCAGAAAAGTTGGAAGTGAAACAAGCAAGAAGAATGTAGCCGGAGATGCAGCAATTAGATCGAAGGAAGAGCTTGGCTAGAACTTATGCTATTAAAGCGTGAAGATGCTTCCTCACCTGATGTGATTACCGGTACATTTTCTCTTTATGATATTAATGTTATTGCTTTGATTGATCCTGGTTCTACTCATTCATATGTATGCATGAAACTGGTGTGTAGTATGAATATACCTGTTGAGAACACAGAATTTATGATTAGAGTGTCGAACCCGCTAGGCAAATGCGTGATAGTTGATAAAGTAAGCAAGAAATGCCCTTTAATGATTCGGGGTTATTACTTTTCGGCCGACTTGATGTTGTTGCCGTTTGATGAATTTGATGTTATTTTGGGTATGGATTGGTTGACATTGCATGATGCTATAGTAAATTGCAAAGAAAAGGTTATAGAATTAAAGTGTGAAAACAGTGAAACTCTGTGGGTTGAATCAGATAAATCAGAGGCATTGTCTAGTGTGATTTCTTCGATGTCGGCTCAGAGATATTTGAGAAAGGGTTATGAAGCTTATTTGGCGTATGTAATTAATACAAAAGAAGTTGAAAAGAAAGTTGAATCAGTGTCGGTTGTGTGTGAATTTGCGGATGTATTTCCCGAAGAATTGTCGTGTTTACCTCCAGTCAGGGAAGTAGAATTTGGTATTGATTTGATACCTGGAACAGCTCCGATCTCGATTGCTCCATGTAGAATGGCACCAACAGAGTTGAAAGAATTAAAGTCGCAGATTGCAAGAGTTGGTGATAAAGGCTTTGTGAGACCGAAGTTTTTCACCTTGGGTGCTCCGTGTTATTTGTGAAAAGAAGGATGGTTCTATGAGATTATGTGTTGATTATCGGCAGTTAAACAAGGTGACAATCAAAAACAAGTATCCATTGCCGAGAATTGATGATTTGTTTGATCAGCTAAAAGGAGCGACATGGTTTTCAAAGATTGACTTGAGATCTGGGTATTATCAGCTGCGAGTAAAAGAGTCAGATGTGCCTAAAACTGCTTTTAGAACAAGGTACAGTCATTATGAATTTTTAGTTATGCCATTCGGGTTGACAAATGCTCCTACTGTGTTTATGGATTTAATGAATCGCATATTTCGACCATACTTGGACAAATTTGTTGTGGTGTTTATAGATGATATTTTAATTTATTCAAAAGATGAGACAGAGCATGCTGAGCATTTGAGGATAGTTTTGCAAACTTTGAGAGATAAGCAGCTGTATGCTAAGTTTAGTAAAAGTGAATTTTGGCTCCGGGAAGTTGGATTTTTGGGTCATATTGTTTCAGGTGATAGATACGGGTTGATCCTAGTAAAATTTCAGCCATTGTTGATTGGAAACCACCAAAAAACGTAACTGAAGTTAGAAGTTTCTTGGGGCTAGCTAGGTATTATTGGCGGTTTATAAATGGATTTTCTATAATTGCTGCTCCTATAACTAGACTACTCAGAAAGGATGTTAAATTTGAATGGACGGAAGAATGTCAACAGAGTTTCGAAGAATTGAAAAAGTTATTAATGAAGCACCGGTGTTGATACAACCCGAATCGTAAAGAATTTGTGGTGTATAGTGATGCTTCTCTAAATGGTTTGGGGTGTGTCCTCATGCAAGAAGGAAAAGTGGTGGCTTATGCTTCGAGACAGTTAAAACCTCATGAGAGGAATTATCCTACTCACGATTTGGAATTGGCTGCGGTTGTATTTGGTTTGAAGATTTGGCGACATTATTTGTATGGTGAAAAGTCTTTGAGTATATACCGATCACAAAAGTCTTAAATACTTGATGTCACAAAAGACTTGAATTTGAGACAATGAAGATGGTTGGAGTTATTGAAAGATTATGAGCTTGTTATTGATTATCATCCGGGAAAAGCGAATGTGGTTGCCGACGCTTTAAGCAGAAAGTTGTTGTTTGCTTTGAGAGTTATGAACACTCAGTTAAAAATTTCAGATGACGGTTCGATTCTAGCATAGTTAAGAGCAAGACCGATGTTTTTACAAGAGATTTCTAAAGCTCAGAAAAATGATCAAGATTTGCTAGCCAAAAGAAAATAAAGGTGAAGTCGACACGGATCGATTTGAATTGGTTCTGATGGTTGTTTGATGTTTAAAAATCGGATTTGTGTACCAAAAATGATGAGTTGATTCAAAATTTTTGGCATGAAAAACATAATGGTTGTTTAGCGGTTCATCCGGGCAGTACGAAGATGTATAATGACTTGAAGAAAATGTCTTTGGTGGAGTGGAATGAAAAGAGATATTTCGAGTTTGTATCAAAGTGCTTAGTTTGTCAACAAGTGAAAGTTGAACACCAAGTACCTTCGGGATTACTCCAGCCTATTATGGTTCCTGAATGGAAATGGAATCGGATTACTATGGATTTTATATCAGGGTTGCCGTTAACTCCAGGGAAGAAAAATGCCATCTAGGCAATAGTTGACTGACTACTAAATCGGCTCATTTTATTTGATGCGTCATGATTATTCTCTTAATAAGTTGGCTGAATTGTATATCCAGAGATTGTTAGACTTCATGGGATACCTTTGTCAATCATTTCGGATAGAGATCCGAGGTTTACCTCACGGTTTTGGCAAAAGTTGCAATAAGCATTAGGTACAAAGTTAAATTTCAGCACTGCCTTTCATCCACAAATTGATGGACAATCAGAGAGAGCAATTCAGATTCTTGAAGACATGCTCAGATGTTGTGTATTGGAATTTCAAGGTAGTTTGGAAAAGTATTTACCTTTGGTAGAATTTGCTTATAATAATAGTTATCAGACAAGTTTGAAGATGGCAGCTTATGAAGCATTATATGGTCATAAATGTCGACGCCATTGTATTGGATGAGCTCAAGGAAAATCGATTTATGGAGTTGATTTAATAAAAGAAACCGAAGAAAAGGTGAAAGTGATTCGAGATTGTTTGAAAGCTGCTTCAGATAGACAGAAATCTTATGCGGATTTGAAACGAAAAGAAATGGAGTTTCAAGTTGGTGATAAGGTATTTTTGAAAGTGTCTCCATGGAAGAAAGTCCTTAGATTTGGACGAAAGGGCAAGTTAAGTCCGCGTTTTATTGGACCGTATGAAATAATTGAAAAAGTTGGACCGGTAGCATATCGGCTAGCGTTACCACCTGAATTAGAGAAGATTCATGATGTGTTTCACGTATCTATGTTACGTCGGTATCGTTCGGATCCTTCACATATAATTTCACCGACAGAAATTGAACTACGACCGGATATGACTTATGAAGAAGAACCGATTAAGATTTTAGCTCGAGAAGTCAAACAACTAAGAAATAAAAGTGTTGCACTTGTGAAAGTGTTGTGGCAAAAGCATGGGGTAGAAGAGACTACATGGGAACCTGAAGAAACTATGAGAAACCAATACCCACACATTTTCAGGTAAGATTTTCAAGGACGAAAATCCTTAAAAGGGGGAGAGTTGTAATATCTGAATTAGGGCTTAATCGAATAGTGGTTTCGTGACCACAAATCCGAGATAGAAATAATTATTTTATAATTATTTTGATGATTATGATATGATTGCATGATTGTGTGAAAATTTCGTGATGAAATTTTATGCCTAAAGTGCTTAAATTGAAAGTAGGGACTAAATCGAATAAATTGCAAAATTTGCATTCTAGAAGTTTTTAGTATGAAATTGCATTGAAATATTAATTAGGAGGTCTTAAATAGCAATTTGACCAATTTTAAGTTCATGGACAAAATTAGGACATGGAAGGAATTTTGAAAGTTTAGTACGGAGGGGCATTTTGGTCATTTGGATATTAAATGAAATAAAATGGGAAAAATAACACAAAATTGGTCATCATCCTCCTTAGTTGCTGCCGAATTCTCCTCTCTCCATAGCTAGGGTTTCTTCAACTTTCAAGCTCCATAGTAAGTGATTCCAAGCCCGCTTTTAATGTTCTTTACGTTTTGGAATCCGGAAGCTCGATTAAGCTTATGCTAGCAATAATTCAACCTAGGGTTTATATTTGGAAAAATACCCATAGGTGAAATTTGTGTATTTTGATGTTTTATGATAGAATATGGGATTTTAAATTATGTTAGACAACTTGTGCTACTCGGTTTTGAGTGAAAAGCGAGTAAAAGGGCTTATTAAGCAAAAATACCTAATAGTCACAAGTATATGTTAGAGTGAGAATTTGATGTTGCCATAGAAGGGAAAAGTGATCAGCATGTTATAAAACATAAGAATAAGGAATAAAGTTTAATTCCCGAGCCTAGGGGCAAAAGTGTAATTATGCAAAAGTTTAGGGGCAAAAGTGTAATTTTTTCAAAGTTCGTAGTAAATGCTGTTTTGATGAATGTATGTATTAAATAAGATTAATTTGGTATTATAGATCAAGAGAAATGAGATTCAAGTCGCGATCGAGGAAAAGAAAAGATTATGGACTAAATTGCAAAATCTTTATATTTTGGTACCAAGGTAAGTTAATGTGTAAATAGTGTAGCATAATTGTTATTTTTAAGTTATTGATGTTAATTATATGATATGCTGATTTTTAATCGTGAAATATTATGCTTTGTGGTTAATGTTGAGTAATATGCAAATTATGTTTACTACTTGATAAATATGAATTGCTACCGAGTATCGGTTCCGATATTCCATGGAAGACGGCAAATGTGAGATCGAGGGAAAAAAGCCCGTTTGAACCTTAGGAATAGATTAGGATACAAGTGACATGTCACTAGGATGGTTGAGCATCCGAGCTCGTTGAGTTGAGTCCGAGTTCACTTATGGATGCAAATGTCCGAACTTGTTGAGTTGAGTCCGAGTTCGTGAGATGTAACTAGGCATCCGAACTCGTTGAGTTGAGTCCGAGTTCACTTAGGGGCGGGTTACATGAATTCTTGATTACATATGTGGCACTTATGTGCAAATTATCCATGTATCCGAGTTATATTCCGATGTGTTCAACGGGTGAAATTTCTAGTTTAATGGAAGAGCACTTAAGATATAAGTGACGTTTTGGGTAAGTGTTGTGAAATGGACACTTTGGAAAGGTATGTTCTTAACCCTCGGGTTGAAATAGATACATCAACGATAAGATCGTAAGATGATGAATGATATTTAGAAATGTGATAAATGTTTTGGTGATACCAAAGTTAAGGTTGTTTGGTATGATTGTATTGTTATGTTACTTGTTATTTGCATATGAACTTACTAAGCATTTATGCTTACTCTTTCCTTTTCATTCACTGTAGTATTGAACAAGCCGGCTCAGGAATCGGGACAGGTCGAAAGTTCGATCACACTATCCAAAGGACTTTTATCTTGGTAAATGGCTTGTACAACTACTTAAGTATGACATATATAGCAATATATCTATTTTGTGTAAATAATTTTATGATATGGCCATGTTTGGTTGAGAAAATGTTTGATATTGATAAGTCATGGTGATGTCTAATTTAGATCATGTTTGATATTATGAAAGTTTAATAGATTATCGAGTTCATAAAAAATTCATGGAAATATGAAACTTGCCTTAAAACAGAATATTGCTGCAGCAATAACATGAATTTGAAAAATCACTAAAAATAGTATAAATGGAACTAAATGATGAGTAAGTTATGAAATTTAATCTTAATGAGTCTATTTTCATGTGGATTGAACAAAACAGGCATATAAATTATATTTTATGAGATATTTAAACTTTTGTGAAATAGGGCCGAGTGATTTTGGATCCCTATTCTGACTTTTAAAATTCATAATAAATTTTAAAAAATAATTATAAGTTTTATTTAAATGTAAAGATTCCTTATTGAGTCTAGTTTTAATAGAAACAAACCTAATAGTCATTTAAATTCTGTATAGAGAGATATATGAATCGTAATACACAGAGGTCAGAGCAGTCGAACCCTGAAACAGGGGAGACTTTAATTAATAAACTGTACTAATTGGCCCAACCAAAAATTCTAGAAACAAATTAGTAAATATATATATGAGTATAGATTCAGGAAAAAATTATGGATCTTGATTTCGAGTTTCGTAACTCGAGATATGATTTTTCTTGTAACTGTGACGCGGGTAGCTAGAAAGCTGTGAATGTAGAAACAAATGATTTGAAGTTCTTAATTTGATAAATTATGTTCGGTAACCCCTCAAGCTCGACTCCGGCGATGGTCTCGGGCGTGGGGGCATTACAATCGGGCTTTACATAGGATACAAATATCATGACATTAGGGTATGTGTGATCCCATGTAAGACCATGTCTGGGACATGGAATTGGCATCGATATGTGATCCTATGTAAGAGCATATCTGGGATATGGCATTGGCATCGATATGTGATTTCGTGTAAGATCGTGTCTGGGACATGGCATTGATATGAGACATCGTGTAAGACTATAGCTAAGCTATCAGCTTTGATTTGTGATCCCATATAAGACCATATCTAGGATATGGCATTGGCATCTTACTATGTGTATGAGATTTCCCAGGTATCCTTTAATATTTCAAGTGGTTCAACGGGTAATCCAAAGATTATGTCAACGAAATAACAAGGTATGATCATGTTGAAAGGGTATAGGTATGTACACAAAACTCTTAAATGTCGAGACTATGGATTGATGAGACCTTGGTAAGAAGTATGAATGAATCAATGCTCATGAGTTTATTGTACACTATGTAAATGACATGGTTTAGAATGTATCTATGATACTTGATGACATTGTGATAAATTTTATTATGTTCGGTGTATAATAATGCGTGGTCAATGTTGTTAATTATTTACGTGCAAACTTACTAAGCTTTATGCTTACTCCTCTTTCTTTTCCATTTTCTTATAGTATCGCCAAGCTAGCTCGGGGCCAAAGGACATCGGAGCTCGATTCACACTATCAAACTAATATTTTGGGTATACTGAATTTAAGTATTTTGAGTATGGCATGTATAGGGGACTTGGTCTTTTTGTTATATGTCATATTGGTTTAGCCAAATGTGTTAGCTTATGATGATATTTGATTATGAGGCCATGAGATATGGCTCATAATGATTATTGGGTTGTAAATCTATTCATCAATTCATGTATGTGCCAATGCCATTATAATATGGTCTATGGTTATTGATGGTTGAATGATGATGTGTTGCATGTAATTTACTAAATTTGAGTTGATGATGGTAGTTTTGTGTGTGTATAAATTGATGAGAAGTTTTCATGCATGAGCTATGTTTATGAATGTTTAAGTATTTAATTATGCCATGTGAAGTACCTTTGAGGTCATGTATATGTTTGTGAAAATAAGGGTGACAATTAGCTTGGAAAATAGCCTCAAAGTTGTCCACACGGGTAGACACATGAGCATGTGTCTAGGCCGTGTGTGACACATGGTCTGCCCCATGGGAGTGTAACCCGACCATGTGTCCCCTGCACCATAATTAGGTAAAACAAAATGCCCAGTAGTAAACTCACGGGCAGGGACACAGTCGTGTGTCTCGACCGTGTGAGAGACACCGCCCTAAGACATGGGCGTGTGCCCAGGGCGTTTGAAGTGTACACCTAATTTTTGGAATTTAATTCACCACACAGCCTAAGGACATGGCCGTGTGTCTTGGCCGTGTGACCCAGGTACTAAGTCAATTTGATGCTCAATGCCCCTCAAAGGTGGCAATCATTTAGGTGATTTTTCAAAAATATCTTCATATTGCTGTAAAAGAGACACAAAAACACTAGGCAAAGAGTTGTGAATGTTAATCAAAGATAAACAATTTTGTCTAAATAGGACAATGATGCAAGGCTGTTTAAAGAGTAAGGCTCGTCGTACATCTTTTCCACTCGCATAAAAATTGTGAACCACTCTTTTTTTCTCACAAGTGGATGCACTCACCATTGGGTCATCATTAATTTGGTTATTTTCACTAGAGACCTCTTTTCGCTTAGCCTTTTTTGAATTTTGTGTCTTACTTCCCACAACCTCCTTACAAAACTTCATCATATTAATTTGGACATTGTGATTATCTTTCGAATTCAAATGGGTGAAAATGTACTTTTTCTCATGAATAGTAAAGGAATATCGATTTAATTTACCATGACGAATAACATCATGATCGTACTGCCATGGTCTTCTAAGTAACAAGTGGGCGACATGCATAGGAACTTTATCACACTAAACATTATCAATGAAAGTCCCAAGTTTAAAAGTGATCAAGCACTATTTTACCACACGGAACTTCAAACCTTCGTTAAGTCATTGAAGATGGTATGGTGTAGGGTGTTTGCTATATGGCAAAGCAAGAGAATCCACAAGGTAGCTACTCACAATGTTAGCACAACTTCCACAGCCAATGATAAATGAGAAAAGTTTACCTTTAATCAAACACTTCGAATGGAATATATTACTCCTTTGAAGATCATGATCATCCCTCAATTGAATGTTGAGGGTGCGCCTCACAACTAGACAACAGAGATGAGTTAGTGGTTCCACCAACTCTTCTTCACCATAAAACTTACCTCCATCATCCACATCATCAATTAATTCGGGCATATTTGGGTCTGTTTTATCGGAATCAGAGGTATAATCACCATCTTATTTGATAAAAAAAGTCTCGTGTTGGCACAATCACGACTATAGTGCCCATGCCCTTTGCACTTAAAATGTTCAATTTCACAAGCTTTTTGTTGTTTTGGTGAACAAGTTGTTGAAGTGGGCTGCTTAGAAGATGAAAAAGAAGGTTTTGTAGGAGCCCCACTTTTCCACTAAAAAGGTTTAGTCTCATCATGTTTTGGCAACAACTTATTAGTAGCATAAGGAGGCTTTGAATTCTTGAAAGTAAAATTAGAACTTGTACCTCTATAATATTGTGAAGCACTAAATGGACAAAATTGACGTTGTTAAAATTGCCGCTCAATCACTATTGCCTTGTGTACTGTGTCCTCAAGATCAATGTAGGTTTCAAGATCAAGAACATTGGCTATCAAAACATTTAAGCCATCTACAAACTGCACCATGGTAGTCTTTTCATCTTCTCGAACATTTACTTTGTGCATAAGCATCTCTATCTCCTTAAAGTACTCATCAACAGGTCGATTACCTTGAACAAGAAGTTGAAGTCTTCGTTTAATATCCCTATAGTAGTGAGGCGGGATAAAACATTTTCGTATGATTTGTGTTATCTGTTCCCACGAATCAATATCTCATTCACGATTCCTTTGGCGGTTCAACACAAGTTGAGTCCACTAACTCAATGCATAATCTGAACATCTATAACAACAGAACATGATCTCCATTTTATCCTCCCAATCACAATATACATCTGGATCATACTTTCCTCGGAATAGTGGAATGTTGAACTTTGGTATAGCAATAGAAGGCTTGCCTCGATCAGGAATACCCAAAGTTCCATCAATGTAACGATATTCGCATCTACTAGTATTAGAATGAATACAAAGTTTTTCATTGTCCCTATCATCATCACTATCACGAACACGAGATCATCGATTTGAAGAAGTCTCCAAACGAGCAAAAGCTTGAGTTAGCATTTGAATTTGATTGGAAAGTTGATTAATGTTGTTTTGCAGTTCTGTTCGACACTTAGTCAAATTGGCCTCAAATGTATCATGTACCTCGTTCAATTGTTCATGTTGAAATTTCACCATCCCCACAATATTCTCTAATGTAACATCTTGTTCTTTTTCATCAGTTGGTATCTCATCATGGTTTTTGCAGGTACAAGTGTCACGAATCATAGTGAAAGCCTGGAAAAGCACAACACTTCAAAAGAAAAAAGATTAAGCAAACCTCACTTTTATGCACTAAAAACATTCTCAGTGAGATACGAATTAATCTTGTGAATCTTTTAAAAAGTGTCTATATCAATCAATCACAATGTATTAGAATCAAACTAACAAAGCAAACCTAATAGCACTATGAGTCCAAAATCGACTAGACATCAAGGAATTCTGTTGCACGGAGGAAGGAATGTGTAACATGCTTTAACCTACTAACACAAGAAACAATAAAGTGTTAGAATGTGTAAAGGACAATAAAAAGAAAAACAAATGAAAACCTAAGGCTAAGAGTCAACGAAAATTGCTAAAACCTAAAAACTCAAAAATTTGCAAAGTAACTTGACAAAATTCGTTCGAGGTGTTATCGATTTAAAAAAATCACAAAATTTAAACTGGAGACTCCTCAAATAATGTAAATCTGGTCTGGAAAGTTTTGACACAAAATTCAATCCATAGAAATTTTTTATTTTTTTATTTTTTTCATATTTTATTTTTTGTAATTTTTCAATCACTTTTTTTGTGGGAAATATTTTTTTATACTCTAAAATAGTGCCAAGAAATAGTATGTAAAATTTTAGATTGTTTGAAAAACGTTTACCCACTGAAAATATTTTTTTCGAAAACTGTCAGGATGAAAAAATTTGTTTTGAGGCTGTTTGGTAGAAATTAGTTTATAAAAACAAAAAGAACACCTAAAACGCCCAAACCTGGTACCAAATGATAAACATTGAGATGGATGAATGAAGAAGCGGATCGTAAAGTTTTTCAAAGTCGTGGATTTGACTTAGGGCTTTAGATGTTCAGAAAGAAACTTGGATTTTGACATAACCTGAAATGAAATCGAATCCAAGTCAAATAAAACAATTAAAATAAATAAATCAAATAAAATAATAAATCAAATATTAGAATAATAAGGAAGCAAATAAAGAAAATAAATGGAGAAGATAGAATGTGGCGTGTAGAAGTCCTAAGAAGCCTTGGAAACATAAAGAATCCACAACCCCTTTCAAGTGGCTCTAATTTCCCCTCCAAGATAGAAATATTGGTAAGAAAAAGTTTGAAGATGATCCTCATAATCTAAAAAGATTGTTAAAAACTCTTCTAAAAGAAACTTAGAAGAAATTCTTGAAAAGAGAAACTTAAAGAGAATTTATTAACTCAGAAGAGAAATAGAATAATAATCAATTATATGAATTGTGTACATTGCAAAGGCCTATTGTAACACCCCAAACCCGACCTAGAAGTCTAGACCAAATTCAGAATGCTACATTGATCACCAAAGTGATTGTGAGAAAATATTATAAAACCAGTCAACCTTAATTCCATTTCTGAAAACATTAATATCAAAGTATTTAAAACAGGGATAATAAGTAACTATGTCTTAAAACAGTTTAAATCTTTTAAATAGAGTTTGTACCTCAATATTAAAATCCTTACATTCCAAACTGAATATCAAATTTAAACTAAAACACAACTTATAACTTAGTTCCCTTTTAGACTACCTGAGTCCTCCGCCTATTGAGTCCAGTGTCCAAAATTCTAAAGTGTACTTGAAAGGGGAAACAAAAGAGGGGGTAAGCTACTCGAGCTTAGTGTGAGATCAAAGCGAACTACTACAGAATCAAAAATAGAGAATCCAGAAAGTAGTTTGGAAATGGAACAAACTTACGGCTTACCGACAATTAGCTGTATTTTTTGCGTATTAATAACACACTTAGAACACACAATCAAAAAAACCATTCAGACACAGTAACGATAATTTCCAAACTGTCAAACAGTCATAATTCTGAATCTACAGAATTCACATAAGTACAAACACTTTTCAATCGAAAAGGACAACTAGACAATCACACTCACAAGACAGTCAATATGATACATATGGATGCAGTTAAGTTGAAGAAAACCCGCACATCCTACCAACACACCTTTTTATCCACCATCACACCTTAATAGAGCTATTAAGCTCACCCAACCAATCACTCCATGTGGAGATATAATCAACTTACCCATCCAACCCAACACTCCGAATGATGTCATCCCGGGTTGCCCGACAACGATGGGCATCAGCATTGTCCTCGACCCTAGGGAATTGGGACTGCCCATGACCCTCTAGGTATTAGGGATATCAGTAAGCTATACAGTGCTATGTAGAATACCGCAGTACAAACATGTAGTATGAACTGCCAAATCAGATATATTACGCATCAAAGCTAGTGTATAAGCTATACTATGCAATGCAGTAAACTGCGATACATACGTGCAGTGTAAACTGTGGGATCAAATAATGGTACGAAGCATAGCTAACGTACATGCAGTACAGTGCAAGGCGGTAATCTGCTATATCGTATTCAGTAATGTCCACGACCCCCAGGGTATCAGGACCGCCTACAACCCTCTGGGTATCAGGGGCTATCAATAATAACTAGCAGAGCAGATGCCAGTTCATATCAGACTCCCTTCTCTTCACAATCCCACCTAAAAACAGTATATCTATATGCATGTATGCAGGCAGATGTACACAATCAGAATACCAATTCCAGACATTTAATCAGAAGCATCAACTCACACCCAATTAGTCAGTTACAGAATCAGACATGAGCACACTCATAACTCGAGTTAAGAATCATTACACCAACAATTACATTTAACATACATACCCAGCCAAATCAGAGTCCTAAATACCCTTAGTAAGGTTTCGTCAAGGACTGAAACACACAAAACCACAAACAGGGCATATATCAACATAATACAATAATTTCGCAAGGTAGAACCACAAGGCTGTGTACCCCAGCCGTGTTGAATTACCCAGGTCGTGTAGGTGTCTACACGCCCATGTGGAGGCCACACACGCCCGTGTGAAGGCCCTACACACCTGTGTGGAAAGGGCACACGTCTGTGTGAACAGCCTGTGTAATTCTCTGTCCAAAAATGCTAAAAATTAAGAACGGAGGAGACACGACCGTGTGGAGTCGTCACACGCCCGTGTGGGACACATGCCCATGTGGCTAGGCCGTATGGCACCAAAATTCATCCAAAACCCTAATTCCCAAAAGCACACGGCCATGTGAGTCGTCACATGCTTGTATGGCCGTCAGAGAGGTCACAAAACCACCCCAAAATAGCCCCAAAACCACCGCTTTAGCCACCAAACTTGTCCCTAACCTTTGCCCTATCAACAATCATCAAAAAGTGACGATTTCTCATCACTTCCATCAATAAAAACCCAAAATCAATGGGTTAGCATACAGTTAAGAAAAGCCAAACTGAAAACTTGTAGAATTCATAAACGCTTTAAATAACGTAGTTAGAGTTCAATTCCTACACCTGTTATATGATCAGAGATGACAACTGAGGCGCGAGATTCCCGAATTGACAAATACTGTTTTAGAGAATGGTTTTTTAAAAATCCAAAAAGTAAAGAAGAAGAGAGTGGAGGAGAACGTGTAAAAAAATTAAATAAATACAATAAGTAAATAAAAAATATTAACTTAAAACCAAGCAAAATAAAATGTTCCTAAAATTTCACTCATAAGACTCGAACCCACAACCCTAAGGTTCACTAATCACTCACTAACCCACCAGACCAGTAGGCCAATTCTGTCTCTAACTGACCCTATGCTCAAGTCCCAAAACTTCTAGGCCCAAAAATCGAGGCTTTACACCTATATAGGCTAGCTAAATAAATATAAAAAAACTCTTAAGTATACTAGAACTCTAATTTAATCTAAACAAGAAGTAGTTTTAAATTAAACTTTCTTGTTAACATAAAACTCCTAAATAACTTAAAATGCTTAATAATTATAAAAAAATTTGGATTAAAATAATAATAAAATAATAAGAGTTGATAAATACAATATTAGGCTCATATATAATAAAATTTAAGCATAAAACATGAACCCAATATGAAACGTCTAGGCTTGTGGTATCAATTGGAGTCCTTGAAGTGAAGTGCCTAAGCTTGTTAGCATTTTCCACATGGCTTTGAACAAAATTAGTCCCTTCTAATTTATCATTGCTCCAAAATCTATCGTCTTGAAACTTCAACTCTTCTTCTCAAATTTTTTTCATGACAAAGTCTTGAACGAATAAGTTGAGTTTTGATTTTAGCTGTTTGAATTTGGATCTCATAATTGGGCCTTGAGGGAAACTAAGCTCATCTCTATTACGACCTTTGAATTTGGCTGAGTGCTTGTATCAAATAGGCTAATTTGGCACATGTTATAGACACCATTCACTTAGCCTAGATTCTTTCTATTGGATTTAATTTTGTTTCTTTCTTAGGTTTTTAGAATTTAGTTTTCTTTGTTCTTTGTTTTCTTTCAAGAGATCTGATTTGTGAAGACGATCAACTTCTGTGGATTCGCGTTATTCTTAATATAAATCAGGTTTTTCTTAAACTCTTCACTTCAATTCATTCACCATGTTCTCTTTTTACATTTATTCCATATTGTTTATGAAAGTCATGAGGAACTAATTCTTCTATGAGGGATTAGTATGTAGAGGCATGATCTCTTTATTATTTTGTAGGGTTACTCAACGGATCAGTTGTTTGGGAAGGGAAGAACAAGAAACAAACCCTAGGCTTGACAACCTAGGATGTCATCAAGGTGGGAATTAACCCAAAATTGGTATAATCCATCTGTGAACACCTTCACCCCAAGCTAGTCTGGACTGTGAGGTTGGAAGATAAGTAGTCCTTGCTGACTCGTTATGTTAGTGGAAGATCGGAAGATCCTGCCAGGGTAGTGACTAGTTGATTGATGAGGAACCTGAAGTGACAATTGATGGGGATTGTCGAAGCGAGCTAATCACCCATAAAAAGATTTGATTCATTCTACTTTTCAATCTATTGAATTATATTTATTTTACGTTATTTTTATTTTTTATTATAAAATCCCTAAAACGCCTTTTTTATTATGCTTTCATGCTATTACTGAAATAAAAAGTACTAATTAGATTCTTCAGTGTTAGGTTAAAACTAATCTAGCACTCGCCTCCCTTGGGTATGATTCTTGGAGTACTCAACTACTCTGTTGTAAAACTATATTACAACTCGACCTGTATACTTACAAATATTGACTCATATTCTTATATTTTATTGCAATATTCATACTCTAGAAGTTAGTATATTCGGAGGCGGTCAAGTTGTTGGCGCCGTTGCCAGGGAGGCAACGTAGTTCAATTTCAATTTTCACACTCTGAAAGAATAATTAGGAGATTTTTAGGTCATAGATACGACTTTTTTTTCCTAATCCTCTCTTTCTAGGTTTAGTGTATGACTCGTAGTAGGGGCATGCTTATTGTAGCTGAACACCCTTAACCCATATTCGTCATCGAATTAGGGTTAAAGAGCATTACCAATCAAATGGAAACATTTAAACACAATACCATTTAATAATTTAATCATATTATAAACCATTCATATTCATGCATAATGTCCTTAAATCGAGCTCGAGGCCATAAATTATCTTAGAAGTCAATCAGGACCAATTGGAAACAAATTGAAAAGTTTAGGAAAAAGATGAAAAATTTATAAAACAGGGTCACACGGCCATGTGCCTCACACTGCTAAGACACACACCCGTGTCTCAAGCCGTGTAACCTTCAAACTAGGGACACATGGCTATGTCCTAGCCCGTGTCCTCACCCAGGTAACTCTCTGAGTAGGGTCACACGGCCGTGTAACTCTCTGAGTTTCCCTACACGCCGGTGTGCCAAGCCGTGTAACTCACTGACTTACAACCTAAGAAATCATCAGATGACACACATCTATGTTGCCATGCCGTATGTCTTACACGGCTGAATCACATGCCCGTGTCTTGAACCGTGTAGACCCAAATTTACCAAATATCAAGCCATTTCCAAGACCATTTCATGCACATGCATTTAGACCAAATGTGCACACTTTCAAAGCACCAAAACCTTATCTAAACATACATAGTTTTTCCATTTCAAAAGTCCTAATTCAACTAACCAATATTCCATTCAAAGGCACCTCAAATGCATACAACCACACTTACCTAAACATGTAAATTTACCATATTTCAATCATCAAATCCTAGTTAAATACTTGCATAAAACATACCACATACTTGACCATATACATGCCATTCCAAACATACTATAAAGGATCTTATAAACATGCATAACAAGGTGACCGAAGTGACCCAACTTGTCAAAACATCAAATGGTACCAAACCAAGATAAGTTTCAAAACTTATACATGCCAAAACACCAACAAACCATTCATCATAATACCATTACAAGTCATCCTATACATGTCATTATAAAAGTTCGCCAAAATGTTCAAAAGCTACTGAAATGTTTGTTAGATAGTGTGACAGATCTCCGACGAGCTTAAACTAAATCGAGGTTTTGATAATCTAAAAAAACATAGGAAAGAAACTATGTAAGCAATAATGCTTAGTAAGCTCTATAAACAAAACATAACTTACCATTTCATTTGCCTAATGTAAAGCATAACTATAATAATCCAAACCAAATGCTTGGCATAAGTCTAAATATCACCATCAATACACAAGTCAGCATACTTGTACATAATTTAAATGGACTAACCTTAAGATAAGTCATTTTCCATATGAAACATATCATTTAGTTCAAACATTTTTTCCATAAGATTATGCATAATTTCATTTGAATACTTACCATTACGTTCCCTTTTTTTGCTCGTTGAACCATTTAGAATTACCTCAGACATTTGGGAAAGCTCACACAAAGTGTGTCGTTACATATAACTATAACATTTCCTTTACATCATTGCTCACTCGAGTTGTTAAATGGGCCTACTCACACGAGCTGTGGGTCAAAATGTAACCTACATAATGCTGCTCACACGAGCTGTGGAGTATCCAAAAAAAATTCAAATCTCAGCCATCGGTCGGACATTCAAGACCAGCATGCGAAACATGAAATCCCTAATGACATGTCATTCGTATCCTAAGAATTCCTAAGGTTCAATTGGGACTCGATATTCGTCGTAGCATTGATAGGTTTAAATATACTGATCCATTTTCATTAAGAGTAACATAGCAAAACATTCAATTTAAGTAACAGTAACACAATAAAACGTTCATACGAACTTACCTCGATGACTAAGGGCTAGTAGTTTGGTCGAATTAATCCAAAGCTTTTGCTGTACCTCGATCTAAGTCTGTACACGATTTATCTTGATCTAAATAGATAATTATATTCAACTAAGTATTCCAATTAACCTCAAACATTCAATTCAAACTACAATTCACATTTATATAAAGTTACCAATTTATCCCTAACATTTTAACTTTTTCACAATTTAGTCCTTAAGCTAATATCATAAATTCTAACCATTTTAATCTAAATCCATGTTAATCTAACATGCAAGAGACCTTGAAACAACTCATATTTACCATAATTTCATAATAAAACCCTAGAATTTATACATTTAACAAATTAGTCCCTAAATGTCATTTTCATCAAAAATCACTATACAAAAATTGTTTATTTTTCAACAAGGGTTCATAATCTACCATTTACCATAAAAAATTGTTCAAAACATTCATGGAAAGTCCAAAAACCTTTAAAAATTTTACAATTTAATCCCTGGACTAGCTAGATTAACCTAAAACGATCACAAAAAACATAAAAATCATTAAAAACTAACCTTAAACCACCAACATGCATAAGCCAGACTTAACTGAATCTTTAAAGTATAAAAATAGTGTCTTTTTCCTCTTCAATTTTGGTGGAGAAGAAGTTTGAAAGAGATGAATAAATTTTTTTTTATTTAATTTTAGTTTAATTAATAATTTACAATTTTATCATTTAAAAACTTTCAAAATTTCAATAAAACCTAGTCCATAATTATCCACTATCACCTTAATTGGTTTATTAACCATCCAAGTCCCTTAGGTTAAGATTTCATAGCTATTAGATCCTTTTAACTAGAAGAACTCAACTTTTACCCTTTTTACAATTTAGTACTTTTACTTAATTAACCATTTAAACATCAAAATTTTAATATAACCTTATTGTAATCCCATATAAATTAAAATAATAATTCACTCATCAAAATTGTGGTCCTGAAACCACTATTTTGATTTCACTAAAAATGGGCAGTTACAATAGCAGCAACTAATCCAGAGAGAATAATCCGAAGAAATCACCGACAACAGCAACTACGACAACAATAGATGTAAGAACAACCACAATCAATTGTAGGAAACGCACCACTTGAAAATCAACTGTTGGTGATGCTGACAATAAAATTTTAGGAAACCCACCAGCAGCACAGCTACCAACAAACGTGCATATGGCTCAGAATGAAAGAACCTTTAGGGATTATGCCCTACCAAGTCTAGATATGGTTCAGGAAAGCATAACAAGGGCAGAAATTACAGCCAATAACTTTGAAATTAAGTCGACAATGATTCAGATGATCCAAAATAATTTGCAGTTTAAGGGCACAAGGACAAAGGACCCTAATCAACACTTAAAATGGTTTCTCCAACTTTGTGACACCTTTAAATATAACAGGCTCATTGATGATGCTATTTGTCTTCGGTTGTTCCTCTTCTTCTTATTGATAACGTTTTTTCTTAGTTAGACTCATAGGCACCAAGGTCTATCACGATATGGGATGAACTCGTTGGAGAGTTCTTACATAATTTCTTCCCAATTAGTAAAGTAGTTCAACTACGAAGAGAGACTGTTGTCTTTAGACAGATGGAGGGAGAAAGTTTTTATGAGGCGTGGGAACGTTTCAAACAGTTTATTCAAAAATTCCCGCACCGCAGATATCCTGAGTGGATACGACTACAAGTATTTTACAACGGATTGGATGCAAACGCACTATCTAGATTAGACGAAGCAATAGGAGGAGCCCTTATGAACAAAACGTATGAGGACACATATGAAATTATAAAAAAATATGGCCTTGAAATCATGTCGGTGGCCTATCGAATGATTCACATATGTCCAGAAACTCATTGCAGTTAAAGCTATCCAAGAGGTGTTAAGTATCAACAATTAATGGATAGACTCAACCGTATCGAATCTATTTCTACACTGTCTATGCATGCATGAGACAAACCGCTCTTCCACTATATCAATAATCCTGTTGATGATGTAAATTACATTAGGAATAGAGGTGGAAACCCTTATTCGAATACTTATTATAATCTTCGTTGGAGAGATTACCCGAATCTAAGATGGGGAGGAAACTAAGGAGTAGGTAACAGTTCAAATCAAGATAAAAATATTAATTACCAACCTCCTTATTTGTAAAGACCCCAAGATAGGGCCAACCTTAGTGACCATAATGCATGTGGTCAATGACTGGATAGAATTGAGGGATACATGCATCAATGAGAACAGATGTCAAGAAGGTGCAGTCTGAGTGCACCAACTCAACTAGAACATTGACTAAGCTTGAGGATCAGATGAGCCAATTAATGAGCATGATTGGCGACATCAAAAGAAAAATTGGCACGGGTATTCCCTGTAACTCCTAACCCGTATCCGTCACCAGAATAAGGTTATGAAGTGTTACCGTAGAATTATAACTAAAAACATTCACTTCCAAACATTTCATAATTCATAGCAATTTTATTCAAACGCATGCATATTGTACCTTATCCGAGCCCTCAAGAGCCAAGAAACACATTAGAATCGATTCAGGACTAATTCCAAAAAATTTGAAACATTAAGGAAAAAGATAAAATTTTTCACCTTGCAGGGGTCACATGGTCTTGTGGCAGGTCATGTGACTCACACAACTAAGACACACGCTTGTGTCTCAGGCCGTGTGGACATTCGCAGTAGGGAAACACAGCAGTGCCCCTGCCGTGTCCATGCCGATATAACTCTTTAAGTTGGGTCACACGGCCAAGCCACCCCCCCATGTGCCAGGCTATGTAACTCTGGAAATGGCCTCACACGCTCATGTGCTAGGCCGTGTGCCAGGCCGTGTAACTACCTGGATTGGATACCTTAAAAACCTACAGGGGACACTGATACATGGCCAAGACACAGCTGTGTTTCAAGCCATATGGACATGAAATTGGCATTATTTAAGCCATTTCCATTTCCAAATCCAATATGTACCTAAAAGTATTTTGTTCCCACATAATAAACCTCAAAATAAACCAATCCATTCATGAAATAATCCATTCAATGTACCAAAATAATTCATCCAACCAATTTACCCACAAGGCACCTCAATTTCAAGGAACAAACAATTCATCTAAACATGCCAAACATTTATCAAAATAAAGCATCATAACTTATTATAAACAAAGCTAATTCACATAACATACATGAAGTATTCAAGCATCATCATTTGGCACCAAAATATTTATACATTTTCTACTTATATATATTCCAAAAGGTTTACCTAATTATGCATAAAATTTCAACTATCTTTTACTAGCGACAAGCATAACATAACAACTTTCAATATTTACATCCATACAAAATATCTAAGTACTAAAGACCCTTCCTAATACATGCCACTTAAACCAACTAGACTACCGAGATGTTGATGATAGTGTGTGAGCTTCTAATCCAATCGAAGCAATGATTCCAACGGTCCTACAAGAATAAATCAAACTAATAATCACCAAAAAGCTTAGTAAGTTCGGTATTAGCTTCATTTATTAATTAACCAAAAGCGATCAAATTGATGTAAATTTTCAATACACCAGCACAAAGCCTGCTAGGCACGGAGCCCGAATAACACTGGCAAAGAGCTTGCAAGGTATAGAGCTTGAAAAACACCGGCACACAGCTAGATACATAGCCCGAATATCACCGGGACACAGCGTACTAGGCACATAGCCCGTATATCGCCAGTACAAAGTGTGCTAGGCACATAGCCCGAATATCATCAGCACAAAGCCTACTAGGCACACGGCCCAAATATCACCGGCACAAAGTTTGCTAGGCACACAGCCCGAATATCACCGGTACAAAATCCGCTAGGCACAAAGCCCAAATATCACCGGCATAAAGCTTGCTAGGTACATAGCCCGAATAACACCGGCACAAAGCCTGCTAGGCACATAGCCCGAATATCATCGGCATATAGCCTGCTAGGCACATAGCCCGAATAATATTACATTTCTATTTCTTTAAACATAACTAAGTGAAATCCATGATTTAACCAATAATGAAAAAAACATGAAGTATTCAATACAATTAATAATAACCATATAACAAACTTACCTAGACTGCATCATAGAAATTGTTGAATTTTAGGGACTATTACACTATTTGTCCTTTTCCTCGAATATCTACGGAATCTTGATCTATGATGTAAAATTCTTTGATTATTAGCATATATTTCATTTCAAATCCATTTTACAATTAATACCCTTTTATTTTTCAAATTTAAACAATTATCCAAACTTTTACAATTTTTAGTCCATTAACTCGAATTCATCAAATTAACTGATTTTCTCAGGCAAATATTTTATTCAAATATACTAGGCCCTCAAGCAGCCCCTAAAAACATCAAATTAGCTATCAAACTCTAATATTTTGACATTTTCACAATTTAATCCTAATATCAAAATCTAACAAAAATCACCTTACAAATTCAGCAAATAACAAAATCAAAACTCCAAATACATGGTATTCATCAAAAAATTCATTATTCATCAATGAAAACTTCCAAAATTTTTAACAAAATCAAAAACAAAGATACAGGCTAGCTGGACCTAGTTGCAACGATCTCAAAAACATAAAAATTACAAGAAACCGGTAAAAATTAAATTCACATACAAAGAAATTTGCTTGGTCGATTCTCCTAGCTTGAGAACTTTGAATTTCGGCTATGGAAGGTGAAAATGAAGAAGAAAACATTTTTCTTTTACTTAATTTTGTTTTAATTTCATTTTAATTACAAATTTTCCATTCATTATACATTAATTTATTATTTTCACTTAGGCGTCCAGCATTAGCTATTAGGGACTAATTGCTATATTGGTCCCGCCTCATGTAGTTAATAGGCTAATTAATCATTTAATTAAACTAATTACTAACTTTTGCACCTTTTTCAGTTTAATCTTTTTTTCTTTAATTAACTATCTAAATGTTAATATTTCTAAACCAAATTTTACTACGACTCTAATGACTCTATAAATATTCTAAAAATAATATTTACGAGTCGACATGATCACTATTCTGTCACTTTTAAAAATCAGGTTGTTACAACTCTCCCCCTTAGGAAATTTTGTCCTCGAAATTGTTACCTGAAAATAGATTCGGATACTATAGTCTTATTGATTCCTCATTTTCCCAGGTTGCTTCTTCTGAACCATGACGATTCCATAAGATTTTTACGAACGATACTTATTTATTTCGCAGTTCTTTGAGTTCCCGAGCTAAAATGCTTACGGGTTCTTCCGAATACGTCAAGTCTAGTTATAGTTCACTGTCACTATGAGGAATCACATGCGAAAGATCAGATCTGTATTGTCTCAGCATTGAAACATGAAACACATTATGGATTTTCTTGAGTTCAAAGGGTAAAGTTAATCTATAAGCTACAGGGTCGATTCTTTCAACAATTTCATATGGTCCTATAAACCTTGGACTCAGCTTTCCCTTCCTGTCGAAACGTAGAACTTTCCTCTACGAGGAAACTTTCAGGAATACTCGATCGCCTACCGCAAATTCTATATCTTTTCTTTTCAAATCCATTTATGATTTCTGACAATCAGATGCAGCTTTCAAAAAATCCCGAATAAGTCAAACTTTGTCTTCTGTTTCTCTGATCAAATCAATTCCCACCATTTTGGATGCACTTAATTCAAACTGATACAACAGTGTTTTACGCTTCCTCCCGTAAAGAGCTTTAAATAGTGCCATTTATATACTGGATTGATAACTGTTGTTATAAGTGAATTCAGCTAACGGTAGGTACTTTTCCTAGTTACCTTCAAATTTGAGTATACAACATCTCAGCATATCTTCCAAAATCTGAATCACCCATTCTGATTGCCCGTCAGTTTGAGGATGAAATGCAATGCTAAAATTAAGCTTAGTGCCTAAAGCCTTGTGAAGTTTATTCTAAAATCTCGATGTAAATCTTAGATCTCAATCTAAAATAATAGATGTCGGAACTCCGTGTAATCTCACAATATCAGACATATATAGTTCCGTTAATCTCTCAAGTGTGAAGTCTGTTCTAACTGGAATAAAATGTGCCCATTTACTCAATCTGTCAACAATCACCCATCGAATCTTACTTTCTTAGAGTTATAGGTAAACCAGATACGAAATCTATCGTGACTTGTTTCCACTTGCATTCAGGAATCATAACAGGTTGTAGAAAACTTGACAGTACTTGATGTTCTGCTTTCACCTGTTAACAAATCAAACATTTAGCTTACAAATTTCTCGTTTCATACCCAGCCACCAGTACATCTGTTTCAAGTCACAATATATCTTCATGCTACCTGGATTTAGAAAGAATATCCTGTTTCAAATCTAGATTATTCGGAACACAAATTCGCGATAACGCAATGTATCATTATCATCGACACTGTACTCCGAACTCAAATTATTCTGAACCATTTGTCGTTTCAACATGAACTTCGAATCGTCATATTGTAATTCTCAAATTCGCTGTAAAAATAGTCTGCTAATATGGAACCATCTTCATTCAAAACTAAATGAGCGTTCAACGCTTGAAGTTCAAACAATGACGACTTTTGACTGAGTGCATCCGTAACTACATTAGCATTTCCCGGATAATAATTGACAACCAAATTGTAATCTTTCAGTAGCTCTAACCACCAGTCTCTGTCTCAAATTCAATTCTTTTGGAGTCATCAAATATTTTAAACTTTTGTGATCTGTGAACACGTGACATTTCTCACCTTATAAATAATGTTTCCAAATCTTCAAAGCAAATGCAATCGCAGCCAGCTAGAGATCATGAGTGAGATAATTCTTTTCATGCGACTTTAACTGAAGAGAAGCATAAGCTACTACTTTCCCTATCTACATAAGCACACAACCCAAACCATTAAGAGACACATCAGTATAAACAACATGAGCTATTCCAGATTCAGGCTGAGTCAACACTAGGGCTTCCGTCAACATGTTCTTAAACTGATCAAAACTTTGTTGGCACTTATCGGACCAAACAAACTCAACATTTTTCTGTAATAATCTGGTTATTGGTGAAGCAATAATCGAATTTTTTTTAACAAAAACGTCAATAATAACATGCTAAACCCAGAAAACTTTGTACTTCTGAAACATTTTCTGGAGTCTTCCAATTCATCACAGCAGAAACTTTACTTGAATCCCATCAGCTGATACTATGTGATCCAAAAATCAAACCTTACGAAGCCAGAATTCACATTTACTAAATTTTGCATACAACTATTTTTCTCTCAAAGTCTGTAGTACGACTCTCAAATGTTGAGCTTGCTCAGATTCTGACTTGGAATTGATCAATATATCATCAATAAATAAAACAACAAATCTATCCAAATGAGGTTGAAAAACCTGATTCATTAAATCCATAAAAGCAGTAGGGGCATTAGTCAAGCCAAGGGCATTACCAGAAATTCATAATGGCCATAATGAGTTCTGAAAGCAATCTTTGACACATCACAGTCTTTAACTTTCAAATGATAATACCCAGATCTGAGATCTATCTTCGAGTACACTGTGGCACCTTTCAATTAATTAAATAAATTATTGATATGTGGCAAAGGGTACTTATTTTTTATCGTAACCTTGTTCAACTATTTACAATCTATACAGAATCTCAAAGAGCCATCTTTCTTTTTCACAAACAACACAGGTGCACCCCAGGGCGATATACTCAGTCTAATAAAACCTCTGTCTATCAATTCTTGCAGTTGCGTTTTCAGTTCTTTAAGTTTAGCTGGAGCCATTCAATACAGCGCAATCAAAATTGGAGCAGTACCGGCCACTATCTAAATGACAAATTCAACTTCTCGCTCTGATGGTAAGCTCAAAAATTCTTCAGGGAAAACATCTGGGAATTCACAAACTATAGGTACTTGGTCCACTTTCCTCTCTAACACCTTGGAATCCAAAATGTAAGCCAAAAACATTTCATAGCCCTTTCGCAATGACTTAAGTGCTTTCATTGCCGAAATTATATTTAAAGTATCGTTTGATCTCTCAAACTCAATGAAGATTACTTCACCATTAGAACCTTTCAACTCAACTCTTTTTTGACGACAACAAACCACAACATCATGCATTTTTAACCAACCCATGCCCAAGATGACATCAAACTCATTGAAGGGTAACAACATTAAGTCAGCAGGAAATTTATGACCTTGAATTTCCAGATGACATTACTTGCAAACAATATCGACTATAAGACTATGGCCTAAGGGATTCATAACTTTAACAACAAAATCAGTTGACTCTACAAGTAAGTTATTTTCCATCACTAACATAGTGCATATATATGAATGCGTTGACCCAGGGTCAATTAAGGCACACACACTAACATTAAAGATAGAAAATGTACTCATAATAACATCAGGTCCTGATGCTTCCTCTTGCGCACGAATGACATACGTTTTTGCAGGAGCCCTGGCTTCAGATTTGGTCACTGACTCTTTAACCCCACCTCTGTTGGCCCCAGTCATTGCACTATTTCCAGGTCTTTCACCTCTGTTAGAAGTGGCCACTAGTTTCTCATTATGTTCTTTAATAGGCTTTTTTATACTTGGACACTCTCTTTTGAAATGGTCTAGAGATCCACAATTAAAGCATGTCCCACCGTTAATTCTGCAGACACCAAAGTGAACCCGTCTACATTGCTTACACTCTGCTCTATTTGAATTCTTCACAATGCCTACACTAGCCACTGAAGGAGCCAGAGATTTCTTGCTATTCTGTCTCAACTGATCTCTTCCCGAAAACCCTTATAGAGCAGAATACTTATTACTAGATTCCTTCATCTTCTTCGATGGAGAATTGGAGAAAGCTTTAGATCCCCATGTTTACTAAATTCTTGTCTGTTTTCTTTGTTTCGTCTTTTACTTTCACAAATCTCTTCCATTTTCTGGGCTCTATCAGAGAACACAATAAATTCACGAACCTCTAAAGCTCCTACTAGCATCTTAATCTTATCCTTCAATCCATCTTCAAAACCTACACACATGTCCTTCTCAGTATGCACTATCTCAAGAGCATATTTACTAAGCTGAAAAAACTATCTCTCATACTCTGCTACTGTCCTACCTTATTGCTTCAACTCACGAAATTCCTTATTCTTCCATTCCAAATATATTTCTTGCAAAATTCAGACTTAAAGAAATCCTAATTCGTTCTTTCTTTTTGCACAACTGCCGTTAATGTGGACCACCATTGGAATGGTTCCTCTTTTAACAATGATGCTGTACACAGTAAACAATCTTCAAGGGAACACAACATTTCATCTAGCACCCTTTGAGTATGTTCTAACCAATATTCAGCCCTGCTTGGGTCATCACTCATGTTACCACAAAATTCAATGGCTTCACGCTTTCTAACTTTATCAATGGTCACTCTATGAATGTAACACCCCTAAACCATATCTGTAGCTGAAACAAGGTTTCGGGGCATTACTAGGATCTATATATCATTTAACAAAAACTTTCAATTAAATACTTATCAATTCAATGCAACATATAAATAAACATGTTACCATTCAATCAATAGATTGGCACTTGTCTAAGCATCAAACAACAACATTGTTAGTCTACTTGCACATATTTCATATAAATTCAACATTGATATACTTATGTTCTCGACATGTCACAATTGAGTTTAATAATTGTCTCAACTTACATAATTTCCTTGTATCAACATATAAAAGATAATCATATATGTACATGTCATGAAACATATCATTCTCTTACCATTTCTTCATAAGCATATATCATTCATTTCATTATATCAATATTTCATGTATTATCATTTCCATATATTTTATGTATATTTATTCTTGTAATAGTTCATATCAAACTTAACATAATTTAAATTCCATGTACCTATACTTATTTCATTTATCTAACTTTATAATTATTTTATAAAACTATTTTGTACATATATTTCTTTATGACCAATTCTTGTACACATTTCACACAACCATTTTGTACAACCAATTCATATAACCATTCGTCATCTGATACATATTACCTGAATATCAATTGTTCGATAGATGCCATAGTGTCTTCCATCCACAGTCTTATTTATCTTTGACATGATGCCATAGTGTCTTCCAAATATGGTCTTATTCATTTCTATCTTTCAACCATGGTCTTATTTATTTCCTTTCATGTTGCCATGGTATCTTTCAACCATGGTCTTATTCATTTCCTGCCATGTTGCCATGGTATCTTTCAACCATGGTCTTATTTGTTTCCTATCATGTTGCCATGGTATCTTTCAACCATGGTCTTATTCATTTCATGTCATGTTGCCACGGTATCTTTCAACTATGGTCTTATTCATTTCTCATCATATTGCCATAGTATCTTTCAACTATGGTCTTACATATCTGAATCGTGATGCCATAACGTCTTTCAGCTATGGTCTTACTCATTTGAATCGCAATGTCATAGCGTCTTTCAGCTATGGTCTTACTCGTTTCTGGTATGATGCCATAGTCCAACTATGGTCTTACATATGTATTGTCATGGCCCAGCCATGGTCTTACACTCGTAGTGCCATATCCCAGATATGGTCTTATCATCAGGATACCATAGCCTAGCTATGGTCTTACACATATATTTCCATGGCCCAGCCATGGTCTTATCCGTCAATTCATCATGATCACTAAACGATCATATTCAATTCAGCGTTCTGCTCAATTTGAACTTTTGATTCGATTTCCATAATTTAACAATATTCATAATTCAATAGAAAATATATGAAATAATACATTATATCATTTCTAATTTAACAAATAATCATGAAAGTTCAACCATATGGACTTACATGACTAAATTGCAGAAATACCTAGAGCATTTCGGTAATTTTTCATTTTCACCGATTTTCAATTCAATCTTGATCTAAATTAGTAATTTCATTCAATTTATTGACTTATACAATAAAAAAATTTCATTTCATGCAATTTGATCATTTTTGAAATCTTTACAAAATTACTCTTTAAACTTTTACTTTTATTCAATTTAGTCCCTAAATCTAAAGCAAGCAAATTATCCATTTTAAATGTAAGCCCTTACCAGCTGAATATTTATATATTTATTTTCTCCCTCCCCCTCTCCATTCCACATCCTTGATATATATATAACATACTTATATATAACATTATCTATAATTTCACTATTTACTTATATGTTCATTCAAAGCTGTCCACTTGAGTCGTAATCACTAAATTATTTATATCTTGAGCTATTAAATTCCAAATTAAGATCTGCTTGATATTCTTGAAACTAGACTCAAATATCTTTCTACCATAAAATATCCAGAATTTATACTTTAGCCAATAAGTACATTAAAATCTTCAAATTTATCTCTGTTTTGCGGTTTGACAACTTCAACCTTTCTTTACTAAAAATTAATTATCTCTTAATACAGGATTCAGATGATGTTCTTATTTGTTTCTCTTGAAAATAGACTCATTAAATATTTAAAAATATAAATTTCAACCCCTAATTATTTTTCTCTAAATTTTGATGATTTTCCAAAGTCAGAATAAGGGAACCCAAAATGATTCTAACATTGTCTCACATAAATTGTTATATCTTACAATCTAGAATTCCGTTACTTTGAAAATATACTCAATGCTCTTTAATTTCAAATATTATTTAATCTCTAATTTGAACTCTACAATTTTTGGTCAATTTTCAAAGTTAGACTACTGTTGCTGTCCAAAACTGTTTTAGTGCAAAATGTTGATTATTAAGTTTATAACACCCTTATTCCCTTTCTCTATAATATTTCTCATCACTTTCTCTTACTTCCCTTCACTAACATATCAAGAACATAAAACCTCATATAAAAAAGCTCTACTATAACATCATTTCTATGCTTTTTCAATAATAACAAACTTAAAAATATATTGAAATCTTCATGTTCTTACCTTGTCCTATTGATTTCAATTTTTAATTTGATTTTTCTCTCTCCTCCTTCTTCTATTCCTTGAATCTAGCTTGATATACTAGCTCCCCATAGTCTCCTTGTCATCTTTCTCTCTTGATGGCTATGGAAATTCTTTTGATTTTGAAGTGAAAATGGTGAATTTTTGGTGAAAGGACCAAATTGTAAAGAAAAGAAAATTTTCTTTCTTTTATTCTCTTCTAACGTTGGTTGCATGGAAAAGATGGATGAGAATTCCTCATCTTTCTTTCTTTATATACTAATAAAATACTAATAAAATATCTTATTAAAATAATAATAAAATAATAATTATCTAATTAAATAATTATAAAATATCAAAATATCTCTAATATCATTATTGCCTTCTAGAATTCTCTCTCTTTCCAATTGACCATTTTACCCTTTATGATCTTTTAAAATTCCATCCTTGAGTCATCATTTAAATTTGGTAAAATTTCAATTTAGTCCCTCATAATTCTTTACATATGCAATTTGGTCCTATTTCATCCATTTTCCTTAGTTTTTCGATCGTTCCACTCTTAAAACACTTACACTATTAGTCCTTCAAATTTTTCATATTTACACTTTAACCCCTCAAGTTTTGAGTATTTACTCTTCTGCAACAAAACTTTTCTCACTTTTACAATTTAGTCCTTTCTTGAATTAATATATCATAATATACTTCCCAATATTGACATAAATCAAAATTTCCCTTTTTGTCACTTTATTTCCTTATTTTACTATATCAAGGATAATATCTTACTATAAAAAAAATTAGGATAATACAATGAACACGTTGCTTACTCAAACCATTAGGGTAAGAAGATTAAAGTTGTGGACCTACAAAGTTTACCTTGAAATACGCATCATACATGTCATGCATCATACGTAGAAATGCATTAGGTGCGACATCCCTAGATCTTTGCGGTCCACGTTCATTCCATGAACTTTCCCCATCAGTAAGTCGAATAAAACTTTCTACCTCATTAGAACCTACTCGATTGGATCCTGACGATATATTTTTATTTATATAAGAACAATTCAAAATAATTAAAAGCTATCAGACTATCATCGGTTAGTCAAGTGGCATGTATTTCTAGACTCTGTACATGTTATGTTCAGTCCAAGAACCGACTAGCTGTTATACTAATAAATGTAACCCCCTAACTTGTATCAGTCATCGGAATAGGGTTACAAGAGTTACCATAAAATCGTAACTAAAAAATTCAATTCCAAACATTTCATAATTCATAGCAATATCATTCAAACACATGCATATTATCACTTATTGGAGCCCTCAAGGCCCAAAAAACACATTAGAATCGATTAGGAACTAATTCAAAAACATTTGGAACCTTAAGGAAAAAGATAAAATTTTTCACACTGTAGGGATCACAAAACCATGTAGCTGGGCCGTGTGACTCACACGGCTGAGACACATACCCATGTCTCAGGCCGTGTAGACATTCGTAGTAGGGACACACGGTCGTGTCCCTGCCCGTGTCCATGCCCGTGTAACTCTTTGACTTGGGTCACACAGCCAAGCCACACGCTTGTGTGCCAGGCTGTGCAACTCTCAAAATGGCCTCATACGCCCGTGTGCCAGACCGTGTGCTAGGCCTTGTAACTGCCTATGTAACATCCTGAATTTGGGGCCTAGAAGAGTTGGGTTTTGAGTCTGGGATTCGAATAGAAGAAAACCTGAATAATTAGGAAGTTTTAAATATTATCGTTTGAAAAAAAAATTTATTTTATTAAATTACCACTAGAAAATTTTTCTTGTATTTATTATTACGGATATTTTAAATTTTTATAAAATTTTAATTAGTATTATGAGATAAAATTATTATTGTTAGAAAAATATTATCTGTATGTATGTTTGAAAATTTTTATGAAAATTATTATTATTTCTTGTATTATTGATATTTGAAATTTTATTATTAGATATATTTATAAAATTATTATTATTATCGGAAAGGAAAAAAATATTAGTTGTAATGCCTTGATTTTCGGATTTTTTTGGGTTTTGTGATTTTAGTAAATCTTGAAATTTTCATGTTCTAAATATTGGAATTATGTTTAAATGTGTTAGTAGACCTTTAGAAGGCCCAAGACTAAGCTAAACACGGTAAAATATCAAGGTGGGATTTTTAAGTGAATAGGAGATTTGGTTAAGTGGGCTTTTAAGAAGAACTGCGTAAGTTATGACACAAATAAGGCCTTGGTGAAGTGGCAAGGTGACGCCACTAAGTTCCTAATAAAAGTGGCGCTGGGAAGGATTTGGAGGTCCAGGTTCAAGTTGTAAGGTAGGCATATTATTTTTCTTTTAATTTTAGGCATGTACTAGGCATGTGATCACACAAGTAAATTTCGACAAGGGCCTTAGAGAGATGGGCCGATTGCTCTAATTTAATATTAGGGTTAGGTTCTTTTCTTTTCTATCTTGGAGAATTAGGGTTAGCCACTGAAAGCTTTCTTTCACCTTTTCGAATTCTCACAAAAGCCGAAAACACAAGTCTATTTCTCATTGTGCGAATTTTCTTCTTCTCTTTTCCTCCATGTTTTTCTTCCTTTATGCTTTTCCTTCTAGCGAAACCTTCGACCATCTTATTCACCTTCTTTGTCGATCCCATCTTCCATTAAACCTTCATCACCAATCGCCATTAAAAGGCCGAAATCCTGAAAACTCACTACTTGTGCCGATTTCTCCAAAGCCAAATCCTTCGGTATTTTTGTTCCTTGTGATCAACATTCATCTTCTCTAAACCCTTAATATCGTAAACAACGTTACTCCAAGGTTATAGCCTCAAACCATCATCTTCTTCATCACCTAAAAGCGAAATACCATAGATTTAGGGACTTATAGCGAAACTTCAGATCTTCTAGATTCGAGTTCTACCATCATTTAGAGGATAAATCTGCATCGGATCTACGTAGAAATCAAAGAGGAACAAGTGGTAAGTGCTCATCACTTGAGATCTAGTCTTATTTTACAACTTCAAAAAGTCAAGTCCCTAAAATCTAGGGAGGTCATCGATTTGGGCATATGGCCTTAAGGGATTATAATCGATGTTTTCTTTCGGTGACTAGAGTCTTCTTAAGTGTTGAATTAAAGGCGTGGTTCATTGAAGCAATCGATTCGAGCTAGCTATCGATTTTGGCAAAAGGTAAGGTTTGAAGGCTTTTTAGGGATATGGTTCGACCATGGATAAGTAAGTTTTGGGGTTTAGTGATTATGGTTTGTAAATAAGAACTGTGCTAATAAATTGTAGGACATCGAAAGGGATCTCGAAGCGATCGTCATAAATCGGTGTGTACCGAACACCCTTTCTTAGTTCAATTAAAAAAGCCGAAATCTCAAATTCGGCATTTCATGGTCATGTGAGTATGCGAATGCTCTCAAGTCATAGGGTAATTGTTAGATCTGGCACCGCAAGGTGGTAAGCACGTTCGCGTGACGTTTTAGCGTATTTCGGAAAAAGGGGGCTCGACGGGCCAAAACTGGGCCCAATGGGCTTACGGACCAATATGGGTAAGGGATGGGCAAATTATCTGTTAGGTAGATGGTGGAATCAAATTGCATAAAACCGATAAAATTCTTGAATTAGCTTGTGTAGTAGCGTAGATCACGAAATTACCCTAAAGAGCAAAATTACCGATATACCCTAGGGTTTAAATTGGTGAATCGCATGATTGATCAATGTTGTATTTTCTGAGGATATGCTTTTATTAATATCTCATTGCATGGGGTTGGGGTATTAATGGAGGAAATCTTGAAAGTGGTTCAACCACGTCTTGGAGGCTTTGCCTCAATCGATCTGAATTTGAGCGTTCTTTGCAACTGTGTAATGTAGAAATTTGGGTGGGTTGAGATATTCCCACATGGTGTGTAGGGTTGGTGCAGGCGGTGTAGCGGTTGGTGGGTTGAGTAGTCTCCCGGATGGGCTTGCATTCATTATTCTTGTTGTTACTCATGTTCTTGAATTGGGCCTATGGGCCACACTTGTTATGTAAAAAGGGCTAAGGCCTTGCATCAGATTCGAAAAGGGCTTGACCTCTGTGTCTTGTTATCTGAATAGGGCTTAGGCCCAATGGGCTCGAGCTGATTTGGGCTTTGGATGGGTTTCTGTATACACTGAGTTTTCCCAAACTCACCCCCTTCCTCTTCCATCCTTGCAGGTGAGCCCTAGAATTGGTGGACTTGAGTCAAGGGATTGAGTGGCCATGAAGATTGATTGCCGATTTTAAATAAGTTTAGCATTTATGTTGGATTATTTTTATTATGCTTAAAGTTGTAATAAGGTCGCTCTTTTTAATTACTTATATTTTGGGGATTATTAAACTGGCTAGCACTAGGGTTCGTTTTATAAAATCTACTTGTTTTAAAAAGATCACGATGACGCGCAAAGTTTCCGCAAAATAAATGTTTTCCAAGAAAGATAAATATTTTAAGCAAACGATTTGCAACCTTAATCATTTTCTTAAGATGGTCATAATCAAACGGTTTTCTCAAAATTATACAAGATGTTAGAGTGTGGCAATGGCGGTGTGCTTGTCTAGGATTGGATCCAAGAGAGCTTGGTACTTAAGCGATCGACGGACTCACCTCCTCTTTTCTGGTTTCCTACCGGTACATGACTTCCATTCACTTTAACCTACTTTTAAAAGTGTCTTTACAACACCAACTCAGTTTTCCAAACTAAGTGTCTGAATGTTTTGAACGCATCAATGTGGCGTGTCGGATCTGGTCATAACGCCCGTGCCGGGTTTGGGGTGTTACATTTAGTGGTATCGAGCCTAGGTTGCAACAACTCGGTTGTGGATCGGTCCGAAAATCTTTTCAAAACTTGGGCCTAAGAAGGGTATTTTTGGAAAGGGCGATTTTTCAAGATGTTCAAGTTTTTCTATTTGTTAAACGGGTTAAATCAATAGTTTTAAAATAAGTGTTTTCAAATCATATCTTTTTGAAGAAACAAGAACATGGGTTTTATGGATCGATCGGGAAGTGGCTGCTGAATCCCCGGCGCCAAGTCTGTAAGTATTTACATTCCTCATATTACCTTTGTATTAAGATATTATTGTAGATAGAAGCGAGACCATATCATGACATTATAACTAGGGCAACCCTAAAACTCTAGAATCTTGAGGCGTAGCTAGGCTATGATTACGTGAAAATAGAAACTTGAAAATACTATCTCGCATAAGACATGTGAATAAATAGTAAAATTTTGAGATCTTTGTAGTTAATTGATATGTGTCTTGGTAATGTAGAGTATTGATATGGATTTTGAGGGTAAGAAAAGTCCGCCAACTTTGGGTAGCGGTAACTCGGAGCTTAGTCTTGAGGCCTTTGGTGAGTTAGTAAGGAAAGTGGTAGAGGAAGTATTGGATACAAAAATTAAGGAAATTAGGGAAGCGCTTCAAGCGTGGTGCTTGGAGTGTAAGAAAGGAAGGATTCTAGTTCTCGAAAACCAAGCCTCGATTCGTGAAACATGTTAAGGCACGACCAAACTATCCAATCTGCAAAGATCGCAGCAGACGTCATTCGGTGAATGCCATAGGAAGACAGGAGCATGTCGTAGATGTGGGTCCAAGGAGCATCGAGCTCGGGATTGCCAAGTTTATTTTATTTAAATATATGTTACGAGTTGTATGCGTGCACGATAAGCGTTTCTTTATTTCGGTAATTGGATGTTCGGTCGTATTAAAATTATTTTTAATCGAGTCTTGTGATGAAAGCATAGTGGTTTGACTTGAGTAATACGGTTAGTTGATAGTTTGAAATTTCGAGGACGAAATTTTTGTAAGGAGGGTAGAGTTGTAACATCCCGAATTTGGGGCCTAGAAGAGTTGGGTTTTGAGTCAGGATTGAATAGAAGAAAACTGAATAATTAGGAAGTTTTAAATATTATCGTTTGAGAAAAAAATTTATTTTATTAAATTACCACTAGAAAATTTTTTCTTGTATTTATTATTACGGATATTTTAAATTTTATAAAATTTTAATTAGTATTATGAGATAAAATTATTATTGTTAAAAAATATTCTGTATGTATGTTTGAAAATTTTTATGAAAATTATTATTATTTCTTGTATTATTGATATTTGAAATTTTTATTATTAGATATATTTATAAAATTATTATTATTATCGGAAAGGAAAAAAATATTAGTTGTAATGCCTTGATTTTCGAGGATTTTTTTGGTTTTTGTGATTTTTAGTAAATCTTGAAATTTTCATGTTCTAAATATTGGAATTATGTTTAAATGTGTTAGTAGACCTTTAGAAGGCCCAAGACTAAGCTAAACACGGTAAAATATCAAGGTGGGATTTTTAAGTGAATAGGAGATTTGGTTAAGTGGGCTTTTAAGAAGAACTGCGTAAGTTATGACACAAATAAGGCCTTGGTGAAGTGGCAAGGTGACGCCACTAAGTTCCTAATAAAAGTATTTGGAGGTCCAGGGTTCAAGTTGTAAGGTAGGCATATTGTTTTTCTTTTAATTTTTAGGCATGTACTAGGCATGTGATCACACAAGTAAATTTCGACAAGGGCCTTAGAGAGATGGGCGATTGCTCTAATTTAATATTAGGTTAGGTTCTTTTCTTTTCTATCTTGGAGAATTAGGGTTAGCCACTGAAAGCTTTCTTTCATCTTTCTGAATTCTCACAAAAGCCGAAAACACAAGTCTATTTCTCATTGTGCGAATTTTCTTCTTCTCTTTTCCTCCATGTTTTCTCTTCCTTTATGCTTCTCCTTCTAGCCGAAACCTTCGACCATCTTATTCACCTTCTTTGTCGATCCCATCTTCCATTAAACCTTCATCACCAATCACCATTAAAAGGTCGAAATCTCGAAAACTCACTACTTGTGCCGATTTCTCCAAAGCCAAATCCTTGGTATTTTTGTTCCTTGTGATCAACATTCATCTTCTCTAAACCCTTAATATCGTAAACAACGTTACTCCAAGGTTATAGCCTCAAACCATCATCTTCTTCATCACCTAAAAAGCGAAATACCATAGATTTAGGGACTTATAGCTGAAACTTCAGATCTTCTAGATTCGAGTTCTACCATCATTTAGAGGATAAATCGCATCGGATCTACGTAGAAATCAAAGAGGAACAAGTGGTAAGTGCTCATCACTTGAGATCTAGTCTTATTTTACAACTTCAAAAGCCAAGTCCCTAAAATCTAGGGAGGTCATCGATTTGGGCATATGGCCTTAAGGGATTTAATGGCGATGTTTTCTTTCGGTGACTAGAGTCTTCTTAAGCGTTGAATTAAAGGAGTGGTTCATTGAAGCAATCGATTCGAGCTAGCTATCGATTTTGGCAAAAGGTAAGGTTTGAAGGCTTTTTAGGGATATGGTTCGACCATGGATAAGTAAGTTTTGGGGTTTAGTGATTATGGTTTGTAAATAAGAACTGTGCTAATAAATTGTAGGACATCGAAAGGGATCTCGAAGCGATCGTCGTAAATCGTGTGTGTAGAACACCTTTCTTAGTTCAATTCGGCAAAAGCCGAAATGCCAAATTCGCATTTCATGGTCATGTGAGTATCGAATGCTCTCAAGTCATAGGGTAATTGTTAGATCTGGCACCGCAAGGTGGTAAGCACGTTCGCGTGACGTTTTAGCGTATTTCGAAAAAAGGGGGCTCGACGGGTCAAAACTCGGCCCAATGGGCTTACGGACCAATATGGGTAAGGGATGGGCAAATTAGCCTGTTAGGTAGATGGTGGAATCAAATTGCATAAAACTGATAAAAATTACTGAATTAGCTTGTGTAGTAGCGTAGATCAAGAAATTACCTCTAAAGAGCAAAATTACCGATATACCCCTAGGGTTTAAATTGGCTGAACTGCATGATTGATCAATGTTGTATTTTACATGATATGCTTTTATTAATATTTGTTGCATGGGGTTGGGGTATTAATGGAGGAAGTACTGAAAGTGGTTCAACCACGTACTAGAGGCTTTGCCTCAATCGACTGAATTTGAGTGCTGCGTTCGCAACTGTGAATGTGTGAAATTTGGGTGGGTTGAGATATTCCCCACATGGTGTGTAGGGTTGGTGCAGGCGGTGTAGCGGTTGGTGGGTTGAGTAGTCTCCCGGATGGGCTTGCATTCATTATTCTGTTGTTACTCATGTTCTTGAATTGGGCCTATGGGCCACTTTGTTATGTAAAAGGGCTAAGGCCTTACATCAGATTCGAAAAGGGCTTGACCTCTGTGTATCGTTATCTGAATAGGGCTTAGGCCCAATGGCTCGAGCTGATTTGGGCTTTGGATGGGTTTCTCAGATACACCGAGTTTTCCCAAACTCACCCCTTCCTCTTCCATCCTTGCGGTGAGCCCTAAAATTGGTGGACTTGGGAGTCGGGATTCAGAGTGGCCATGAAGATTGATTGCCGATTTTAAATAAGTTTAGCATTTATTTTGGATTATTTTTATTATGCTTAAAGTTGTAATAAGGTCGCTCTTTTTAATTACTTATATTTTGGGGATTATTAAACTGGCTAGCACTAGGGTTCGTTTTATAAAATCTACTTGTTTTTAAAAAGATCACGATGACGCGCAAAGTTTCCGCAAAATAAATGTTTTCCAAGAAAGATAAATATTTTAAGCAAACGATTTGCAACCTTAATCATTTTCTTAAGATGGTCATAATCAAACGGTTTTCTCAAAATTATACAAGATGTTAGAGTGTGGCAATGGCGGTGTGCATGTCTAGGATTGGATCCGAAGAGAGCTTGGTACTTAAGCAGTCCAACGGACTCACCTCCTCTTTTTCCTGGTTTCCTACCTGGTGCACAGCTTCCATTCACTTTAACCTACTTTTAAAAGTGTCTTTTACAACACCAACTCAGCTTTTCCAAACTAAGTAATACAGAATGTTTTGAACGCATCAATGTGGTGCATCAGATCCGGTCATAACGTCCAGGCCGGGTTTGGGGTGTTACAGCCTAACTTGGATGCCTTAAAAACCTACAAGGGGACATACGGCCGAGACACACGCCAGTGTCTTAAGTCATATGGACATAAAATTGGAAAATTTAGGCCATTTCCATCTCCAACTCCGATGTAACACCCCAAACCCAGCCTAGAAGTTAGGCCCGAATCTAGTGTGTCACATTGAAGTGTTTTTCGAAAACCATGTTCTCATTGAAAACCCTTTTTACTATTCAAAACCTCTGGCCATTTTAAAACTTGTGAAATGTTAATTCCCTTAAAACCTTACTTGTTGCGGAAGCTTACTTTTAAACAGTTGCGGAAAAGTGATATTTTGAAAATCAGTTGCTGTTTTGGAAAACCGTGCCCTATTTCTAATAGGTATTGAGCATACTAAATAAATTTCCCAAATAAAAAGTTAAGAAAATAAAGAGGCCTTAATACAACCCAAATCAAAAACCAAAGTGTTTAACTTAATAGACGAAATAGAAAAACATGTATAGTTGTATGGTCGTCTCTGAGTCTCTCTGCGACACCAATCCACCTAACGCTAGGGATTACCTACACAGTTAATAAACGAGGTGAGTTTACGAAAACTCAGTGTATAATCCCCTTACTAGAGTAATAGTCAAGATACGTAAAAGTAAAGCGATGGGGCGAGCCCTTTAACAAGAGAATGATGCAGTCCAGTTTAGAGCATACGTGGGCCAAACCCGTTACAATATCATTTGGGTCACAGCCCATAAAAGAATCAATTGGGCCTAGCCCATCTCAGTAACAAAACAGAATGTGTGAATGCATGGATGCATGCTATCCCATCCAACCCTGCACACCATCTCCGTCCAACCCAACACACCATGTGGGGATAGAATCGACTTACCCAGCCCTACACACCAAGTATGGGTATAAATTCAACCCATCCAACCCTACATACCAAATTGTACCGTAAAATGGCACATATTCGATATATGCGTCATAGCTTCCAGATAGTAGGCTAAAAGCCTTTCAGTCTCCCTTCTCTTCACAACAATCCAACCCAATGTAATGCAACAGAATAATATAGCATGCTCGTATGCAGATATCAAATCATAACATCATCATCACATCAGAATAGATACACATGCTTTAATTATCATGCTTTTACATACATCTTAGTATCAGATTAGAGTATAGGGGTCTAGGTAATGCTTACCAACCTGACAATTAGGTCACAGTCGACTTGGGCGATCCGTGCAACCTTGCAGAACATTTTAAACAATTCGGGCTCATACGCCCGTGTACCCTGGCCGTGTAACCATTTAGCTCAAATCTAGATACAGCTATGTGACCTACATAGTCCAGTCCAATAATTATCATAAGTTGCAGATTCAATCCGTGTGGGGCCCATGAGCCCATTGGGCCCACACGGCCCAGAACTACCTAAGTCGTGTATGCGACATGACAAGTCTATATATATCCCACTTATTAGTGAAGTTTACACAAGCGGGCCTATGGGGCCCATTTGGCCCTTCGAGGCCCAGAACAGCCCCAGCACACGAGAGTACTCGTAGCGGCCTCTATAGTCTATCGCCCATGATTTGTGGGATTAGCTCACCCTACATGCGTTTGCATGCTCGTGAGGCCCCAAATGCCAAGTTTTTGGCTTTTCAGCTTTTGCCGACTTCCAACAAAGAAAGGCGTGAATACACACCTATTTATGAGAACGTGTCGAAGTAGTCCACGATCGCCAACCTTGGCACATCCTACATTGGGTCTTAATCCCTTTTTTCCCCCCACCAACTCATCTAGTTCGCTCTATTTAAAGCCAGCTTCTCACTAATTCCCATGTTAGCTTCCCGATGTGGGATTACTTTCAACCATTAAGAAAATTCCTTATTTTCTTATGACCACTTCAACCACAGAGTTTCAATCCAACTCCACCTCCTACACAGCTCAAATAGCAAAATAAATACTCTCCAAGATCACCATCCTTGGCACATCCTACATTGGGTCTTAATCCCCTTTTTTTCCCCTACCAACTCATCTGGTTCGCTCTATTTAAAGCTCGCTTCTCACCAATTCCCATGTTAGCTTCCAGATGTGGGATTACTTTCAACCATTAGGAAAATTCCTTATTTTCTTATGACCACTTCAACCACAGAGTTCCAGTCCAACTCCACCTCCTACACAGCTCAAACAGCAAAATAAATACTCCTTTGCACATCCCAAGACTTGAACCTTAGACCTCACAGTTACACAACATGCCACCTTGCCACTCCACCACAGGCTCTTTCTGTGTCATATTTTATCCTCAATTAATTATAAGGTCTATAGGCCAAAGTCCAGGTTTCTTTAAAAGAAAAGCCAAAATAAATTACAAGAGCCAAGAGTTTAACCCAGGCTCTCTTGAAACTTTAATGACGCCACAACCACTAGAACACATGCTTCCTTGTGTCATTTATTTACCACAATAATTTAAAAGGCCTTCATCCAAGCACCTAGGATTTTATTCACTTAAAACCAAAATATTTGCTAAAGCCAAGGTTTGAACCCAAGATTTCTCCAACACTTCTCATGGTCATTAACCACTAAAGCAGACATTTAATTGTGTCATTTCCTTGTACAATTAAATACTTATATACCACCTCTTTACGGACCCATACTCGAGGCCCAATACTTCTATGCCCAAATTCGGGGCGTTACATCCAATTTGTACATAAAAACATTTTGTTCCCATATAATAGGCCTCAAAATAACCAATTCATTCATGAAATAATCCATTCAATGTACCAAAATAATTCCTCCAACCAATATGCCCACAAAGCACCTCAATATCAAACAACCAACAATAAATCTAAATATGCCAAACATTTAACAAAATAAAGCTTCATAACTTATTATAAACAAAGCTAATTCACGTAACATACATGAAGTATTCAAGCATTATCATTTGGCACCTAAAGATTTATGCATTTTCTACTTATATATGTTCCAAATGGTTTACCTAATTATGCACACAAGTTCAACTATCTTTTACTAGCAACAAGCATAACATAACAGCTTTCAATATTTACACCCATACAAAATATCTAAGTACTAAAGACCCTTCCTAATATATGCCACTTAAACCAACTAGCAAGAACCAAAATGACTACTGAGATGTTGATGATAGTGTGTGAGCTTCCAAGTAGATCCAATAAAAGCAACGATTCCAAAAGTCCTACAAGAATAAATCAAACTAATACGAACCAAAAAGCTTAGTAAGTTCGGTATTAGCTTCATTTATTAATTAACCGAAAGTGATCAAATTGATTCTCAATACACAGGCATAAAGCTTGCTAGGCATAGAGCCCGAATAACACCGTTACACAGCCTACTAGCCACATAGCCCGAATATCACCGGCACATAGCCTACTAGGCACATAGCCTGTATATCACTAGCACAAAGCCTGCTAGGCACACAGCCCGAATATCTCCGGTACAAAGCCTGCTAGGCACACAGCCCGAATATCATCGGCACAAAGTTTTCTAGGCACAAGCCCGAATATCACTAGCACAAAGCCTGCTAGGCAATCAGCCCGAATATCACCGGCACACAGCCTACTAGGCACATAGCCCAAATAGCATTAGATTTCTATTTCTTTAAACATAACTAAGTGAAATTCATGATTTAGACAATAATGAAAAACATGAAATATTCATTGCAATTAATAGTAACCATATAATGAACTTACCTAGACTGAATCGTAGAAATTGTAGAAGTTCAGGGACTATTCCGCTATTTTTCTTTTTCCTCGAATATCTACGGAATATTGATCTATAATGTAAAATTATTCAATTATTAGCATCTATTTCATTTCAAATCTATTTTACAATTATACCCTTTTATTTTTCTAATTTACTCAATTATCCCAAACTTTTACAATTTTTACAATTTAGCCTATTAACTCGAAATTTATCAAATTTACTAATTTTCTCAAGGAAATATTTTAGTCAAATATACTAGGCCCTCAAATAGCCTCTAATAAACATCAAATTCACTATCAAACCCTAATATTTTGACATTTTCACGATTTTATCCTAAAATCAAAATCTAACAAAAATCACTTTACAAATTCATCAAATAACATAATCAAAGCTCCAAATACATGGTATTCATCAATGAAAACTTCCAAAATTTTTAACAGAATCAAAAACGAAGATACGAGCTAGCTGGACCTAGTTGCAATGATCTCAAAAATAAAAAAAATTATAAGAAACAGGTAAGAATTGAACTCACATGCAAAGAAATTTGCTTGGTCAGTTCTCCTAGCTTGAGAAATTTGAATTTCAGCTATGGAAGGTGAAAATGAAGAAGAAAACATTTTTCTTTTACTTAATTTTGTTTTAATTTCATTTTAATTACAAATTTGCCATCCATTATACATTAATTTAGTATTTTCACTTACTTAACTGTCCAACATCAGCTATTAGGGACTAATTGCTATATTGGTCCCTCCTCATATGGTTAATAGGCTAATTAGTCATTTAATTAAACTAATTACTATCTTTTACACCTTTTTCAGTTTAGTCCTTTTTCTTTAATTAACTATCTAAATGTTAATATTTCTAAACCAAATTTTAATACGACTCTAATGACTCTATAAGTATTCTAAAAATAATATTTACGAGTCGACACGATGGAAATTTGTGTTCTCGAAACCACTATTCGTTACCATTGAAAATCATGCTGTTACATTCCTAGCAACACAGAAGATAACCCATGGAAGAAAGGTAAGGAGCATGTGAAGGCTATAGTGCTCTTAACTGACAAAGTACTGAGTAGCCCAAAAATACCTACTCCAGAGGTAATTGTGGAAAATACTGATGATCCTCAAGATATATCCCTCGAAGTTGAAAATGAACCTGAACTAGAGGAGGATATTGCATCAGCGGCCGAGATAGAAAAGGAAACACCTAAAAACGCTGAAAACACAAAGATCCCATTCCTTTCTAAACTTGAAGAAAAATAAAAGCGGGATGAGGATGAATTTGTAAGCTTCCTGAACCTGTTTAAGACACTAAATGTCAACCTACCTATAATTGAATTAATTGAGAAAGTTCCTAAGTACACTAAGTTTTTAAAGGAGAAAATGTCTAGGCGTAAGAAAATTAAGGTAGGATAACAAGTTAGTTTAAGTGCTTCCTGCAGTGTGATTATTTCAAGACAGGTACCTCAAAAATTGAAAGACTTGTGGACTTTTAATATTCCCATAGAGATAGGGAGCATTCATTTTAATAGAGCTCTATGTGATTTAGGAGTTAGTATAAACTTAATGCCTCTATCAATTTTTGAAAAACGCAGGTTAAGGGATTTTAAAACCACTCATATAACATTAAAATTGGCTGACAAGTCTTCAGTACATCTGAAAGGGGTATTAGAAGATGTGTTAGTTAATGTGAGAAGTTTTATTATTCCCGTAGATTTTGTGCTGCTTGATTTTAAAGAAGATCGTGAGATGCTGATCTTAGTATGAAGACCTTTTTTGGTTACTTCTACGTCTACCATTGATTTATAAAAAAACGATTTAACCATGAAAAGCAATGGTGAGATAGAAATATTTAAATGAGGTCATCAATCAAGCAAAAATAAATGTAAGAGGAAATTAGGAGAGCAGTGTAAAAATTATCTGCTTCTAATGTTCCTAGATCAAGGGACACACTTCCTTTTATGCAGGTAGAAAGTATAAACAGGTTTAAGGAAACAGACATGTAACAACCCAGTTTTAGCTAAATCGGAACGTTGGTTTCGGAACCACAAATTTGATGTTAAAAAATATTTTAATATTATTTTTGGTGTTTACAGCATGATAGCATGTATGTTTGAAAATTTCGTTAGCTAATTTTATCGTTTAATAGCTCAATTTGAGAAAAAAGGACTAAATCACGTAAAATGCAAAAGTTGCATTTTACTTGTTAAAGTTGTCTAATTGCAATGATTTATTAAACAAAAGGTCCTTATGATGATACTAAACCATTGGTAATGTAAGTGGACTATTATGGACAACCATTATATGTTCTTAATGTTTATTCATTAAGGTTATAATGGTAAATTAGTTAATAATGTTATTATTAATAAAAAAGAAAATTTTGTTCATATATCATCATATTTAATCAAAATTAGAAGAATAATAAGCCATGGGAGAAAATTTAGGTTTCGACACTCATTTAGCTTGATTAAGGTATGTTTTGAGCTTAGTTTTTAATGATTTCTATGTTTTTGAGATCGTTGCTTTGTATTCTAGCTAGCCTGTACCCTAATTTTTGAAACTTTTAAAGAATTTTCATGTTCCCATTGTTGAATACTTAATTATTTTGATGATTGATGATAGATTATGAAAGTTTGTAACCAGTTTTGTAAAGTGATTTTTGACAAAAATGTCAACAAGGGATTAAATTATGAAATATGCAAATTGAGGAGTTGAAATGTGAAATAAATGAAATGTGTGGGCTACTAGGGACACTAGTGAAATTTGACTATGGTGAAATTAGATTAAATTGCTTGAATTTAGTACTTTTGTGAAATAGAGACAAAATTGAATAAATGTGAAAGTTTAGGGCTAATATGTAAAAGTTCCCAAATGTGTATTTTTGGAAAAAATTGAATGAATAGGTGATTAAATAAGTTATATTTGAATACTTATAGATCAAGAAAGAAAGAATTCGAATTTAGATCGGGGGAAAAGCAAAGTTATCGAGTAATCGATCCAATTCATAAATTTTGAGTACGAAGTAAGTTCGTATCTAGTATTTTCATTATAAATGCATGTTAAATGCTTTGATAGTGCATAAAATGTGATTATGAGATTATGAATATTGTTTGAATTGTGAATACGACTCTACGGATGTGTTCGACGATGAAATTGCCAAGTGAAACGTCCCGGTTGAACCTTAGGAATAGTTTAGGATGCTAGTGACATGTCATTATGCTATTATGTTGGCTTCAGGGCATGATATCGGCACTTTGAGTGCGAATGATACCTTGATTTAGCTGCGGGCTATGGTGCTACGGGCCATGGTATAGGTATTCCAGAATAAGTTACCTTGATTTGGCTACGGGCCATGGTATAGGTATTTATCAATTGATATCTTTGAGTATTCGACTTCTATTCTGAATGGTTCAATGGGTAAAAGAATAACGTGGTTAAGAAAGAGGTTAGTACGAGGTGATACAAGTACGTACGAAACCTACTCGAGTATTACATTGAGAAAGTTTAATGAGATGGTATTTAATCATGTTTTGAGACATGAGAAAGGTTTGTGTTAATGTGATGTTGATTAGGTAATGTGTAAATATTTCAATTACATTTTTTTGATGAATTGAGTTATGCTTAGGAGCTTACTAAGCTATGAAGCTTACTTTGTGTTATTTTTCTATGTTTTATAATGAATCGAAGCTAGCTCGGATCCGGGAGTCGTTGGGAACATCGTCGCACTATCAAACACCTAAGTTTGTACTTTTGAGTTGTGTATATATGGTATATGGCATGTATAGGCTAGTTATGGTACTTTGGTTGTGAATATAGCCATGAGAGTTGGCTTGTAAATGTATATGTTCGTTTTGTATGTATAGCCATGAGTGATGGCTTATTTTGGTATGTTTTGGTATAATGTGGTTATAGTTTCATAAATGCTCTAATGGTTATATTTTGAGTTTGGTAAATGATCTATATGGTGTGATTGAAGTAGATAAATTGATAAGTTATGTGATTGAGAATTCATGCTTGATGATATAAGTAATTGAATAGGTATTTAGTGTAATGCCCCAAATTTACTTAAATTTCGGCTTTTGTAAATCAGTAGCACAAAAATATCTCTATATGTTTTTGATAAATTATGACACACAACTGTGTATCTGCTTCAGTGGTTAAGTGTTCTGGGTGTGTGTGAGAGGTCCTAAGTTCAAGCCTTGTCTTGGGAAAATTTTTGTATTTTTTCTGAATAAGCCCTATCTCTAGTCAGTAGGCTTTTATTTAATTGATGGTTAGTTTATAATAGAATGGGCTTGCTGGTCTAGTGGATATGTGGAATGTTGGTGTAAAGGAGATCCTGTATTCGAGCCTCTACTTAGGCAAGGGATTTATTTTGTTGCCAGCGGGTGGTAGGAATTTGAATTAACCGGGTTTCTGAGTAGTTTGGTTATAGTGGGATTAGTTGAGTGATTTAATGGATTGAGCAGTTCTGAATATTTTTTTTGGCAAAACTCAATTTTTCTCTCTTCCCAAGCTCTCTGACATCGTTCCTTCCTCTTTTATGCATTTTCCACTTTTTTCCCCATTGCTGCTGATATCCTTATTATTTCTCCCTTAATCCATCCTTTTTTTGTGAATCTACATCTTTGTTGGCACTCGTGCGAGTTCAGTAAGTTTTCTATTTTCTTTTCTGTTGCGGAGTTCACAACAACTGATTAATAATCTAGTTCTTTTGTTAATAATGGCGTAGGAGGAGTCCTTGATCAGTTATTTTCGTATCCCTTATGTTAGCGACCCTAACGAAAGATTTTTTTCGACAGTAAGTTGAGTCTCCGTTAGTCCCTAGTTATCAAATTCGTATATTTATCTGCTAAATCAATGTTGGATTCACTAATTATAGGTATTGGAGTGCTCGCAGAAAATGAGAATCGACGAAAGCTGAAAAACAAAACTATCGACGCTACACTGGCGTGCGGTCGCCCGTGTGGTAGGCCGTGTGATAGTACACGGGCGTGTGATCGACGAGCCAGGCTGTACGCGTAGGACATAACCGTGTGATGGCTGGATGAGGCCGTGTGTGACACACGGGCTCGACCAATTGGGCCGTGTGGGCTACACAGACGTGTGGGGTTCTAGGCCATATCGTGTGATCCACACAGCCAAGGCTAATTTGGGCTGTGTGGGCCCACAAGGGCAGGCCACATGGGCATGTGAGCCCATTCTTTTGAAATGATCTGTAAGGTTGCACAGGTCACCCAAGTTGACTGTAGACCTACTGTAGGGCCGGTAAGCGATACTTAGACCCCCATTTGTGCGATTCGATTATATGATATGAAATCTGTACTGAACTGAATGTTTGATCTGTTAATTGCATATTTACATGACATGTATGGTATGTTGCATTATATTGGGGGGTTGTTGATATTGGATGAAGTATCTGAAAGGCTATTAAGCCTGATTATCTGGTAGCTCAGTTGCAATTATCTGATTATATACCGCATTTTGGTATTGCATGGTGTGTAGGGATGGGTGGGTTGATTTTATCCCCACATAGTGTGTAGGGTTGGACGGAGTTGGTGTGTAGAGGCTGGTGGATAAGACTATGTTATTCTATTCTGTTCTACATATTATATTTGAGATGGGCTAAGGCTCTAACATATATCTGATTCTGTATCTGAGTGGGCTAAGGCTCGATCTGATCCATAATGAGCTTCGACCCCATACTGATTATGACTGCTTGTCAGATTTCTGTGAGGACTCGGCGGTGACCACCACTGTTTTGTAATACCTTTAATTTAATTTTTTTAATTTATTTTATTTCCTCGCTAATAATTTGGGTATTTATTTTTGTAAATTATGGCCAACATAGATTTTTACTTAAATATGGGGTTTTATATTGTTTATGCCTTATACCTGTTAGAAGTAGCAAAACACGAGTTTAAAAATAAAGAAATGTTTTAACGAAATACTCACAACTACTCAACTGTTTTGAAAGCTTTCGCATAAAATGACGTCTAAAATTGGAAAACTAAAAGTTGACACGATTTGAAAACCAACTACAAGTTAATGAAAGGTTTTAACAGGAAATGAGGTTTAGCGAATATTCGTCTTCAAAAGGCACTACCATGTGACATCGCCAGATTCGACCATAATGTCTAGGCCAGGTTTGGAGTGTTACATTTGGTATTGAATTGAGTATTGAAATGGTTGAAATAGAGTTGGGTATGATTTTGTATTGGTTGATGACTATTGGCTGCATAATTTTGTTTCAAAATGGTACCAATTAAGTTTACTTAGGTATGTGCAAAAAGGGTGGCAAATTGGCTTTGTAAATGGCCTATTTTTGCCCACACGAGCAGAGACACAGGCGTGTGTCTCAGCCGTGTATAGCACACGATCATGCTACACGGTCGTGTATCCCCTGGTGTTGAAATTAAATTGAAGTCAAAATGCTCCACATAGCCTCACACACAGGCGTGTGACCGTCTATGTGGCACAAGTCAGTATACCCCCTTAAATGGCACACGGCCTAACACACAGGCGTGTGACTTGGTCGTGTTGCATAAGTCAGTATACCCTATAGGCACAGGCATGTGTGGCCACTTCGAAGGGCACACAAGCTATACATACGGGCGTGTGGTTGGCTGTGTAACCCAAGTCAATATGTATGCCCTATTTTCACACTGCCTGATCCACGGGCGTGTCTAGAGCCGTGTGAGACGCACGACCCGTTCACATGGGCATGTAACCCTTGTATGATTGAAAAATTTCTAAGTTTTTTCAAGAATTTTATATGTTATCGGTTTAGTCCCGAACTATTTCTAAAGTATGTTTAAGGCCTCGTAGGCCCTCATAAGGGACAATATGATTGTGATGAATGGTATTGGAATATGAATGCATTATGTATGAATTATGTTTGATAAATGACGTGTATTGATCAGTAATACCCATAACCTTATTCTGATAGTGAATATGGGTGAGGGGTGTTACATTTATTGGTTTCAGAGCTATGGTTTAGTCGATTCTAGGACTAACGTAGCGTGTGTGAGATTCTAGCTATACATGTCATATATACTCTGTGATAGTGATATGATTCCTGACAGTTTAAATTGTGTTTATGTATTGTAATGGATCCTAAAAGAGCTATAGCTGACGATGTAGAGAGTAACGGGCCCGCTCCTGGTCAAAGGGTAGCACAGTTTGACTCTAGGCCTGCAACTAGTAGCTATGAGGGAGAGGATAGACAAGCCTTCTTCCAAATGATGAACGAGTGGTTCACAGAGTTCGTTCGAATGAATCCAGCTGCTCAACAACCTCCAGCCCCACATGTTCTTCAAGTTACAGATCTGATAAGATGGAACAACCCACCAGTAGATAAGATTCGAAAACATGGGCTGAAGAGTTTTGGGCTACTATTGATGATGATGCAGAGAGAGCTGAGTTCTAGCTTGAAAACACGATTTGAGTATTCGATGAATTATCTTGTACTCCTGATAAGTGTATCAAATGTGTAGTATCCTTGCTAAGAGATAATACGTACCATTGGTGGAAAACATTGATATATGTAGTTCCTAGAGAACGGGTTACTTGGGAGTTCTTTCAATCTAAATTTCGAAAGAAGTACATAAGTCGAAGATTTCTCGATCAGAAGCATAAAGAGTTTCTAGAGTTGAAACAAGGCCGGATGACTGTCACTGAGTATGAAAGAGAGTTCATGCGTTTAAGCAAGTATGCTCGAGAGTATGTGTCTACTGAGGAGATCACGTGTAAACGGTTCATTGATGGATTGAACAAGGATATAAAACTATTAGTCAGGATTCTTGAATTGAAAGAATTTGTTGATCTGGTTGAAAGGGCTTGTAAAGCCGAGGATCTCGGCAAAGAAAAGAGAAAAATAGATTCAGAAGCTAGATACACAAGAAAAAGATCGATGAGTAAGTCGTATCAATCTTTATCAAAGAAATCTAGAGATTCGTATACTCATTCAAATTCTCCAAATGAATATTTGAACAGAGATCGTAGAAAACAACACTCTGGTTCTAAAGCTCAAGCTACATCAGTAGCTAGTGTTGACAGTGTAAGAGACAATAAACCAATGCCAGCATTATAGACGATGACATTTCAGAGAATATTTGAATAAAAGTAATAAAGCTTGCTTCAAATGTGGCTCGCTGGATCATTTCATTAAAGACAGTCCCGATGTGGATGAGAAATATAGACTTTAGAATGTGAGACCGAGTAATACGTCGAATAGAGGAAGACCACCAAGAAATGCTTGGAACATGAGTGGTAGTCGAGGGGCAATGAGAGACTCTACTGTAAGATCTGAGGCCCGAGCACCTGCCCAAGCTTATGCTATCCGTGCACGGGAAGAGGCATTATCGCTAGATGTTATCATTAGTACTTTCACTCTCTATGATACTAATTAATTATATTGATAGATCTAGGATCAACTCATTCTTATATATGCATGAATTTAGTATCTAGTAAGACTTTGCCTGTAGAGTCTATTGAATTTGTGATTAGAGTATCAAACCCCTTAGGCAAATGTGTTTTGGTTGATAAAGTCTGCAAGAATTGTCCGTTAATGCATCAGGATTTTTTTTTTTTGGCTAATCTGATATTGTTGCCATTCGATGAGTTTGATGTGATTTTGGGTATGGATTGGCTAACGATGCATGATGCTATAGTGAATTGTAGATGAAAGACAATTGAACTAAAATGTCAGAATAATGAGAATATTAGAATAAAATCTAATGATCTGAACAGTTTTCCAATTATGATATCATCTGTGTTAGCTCAAAGATTTGTGAGAAAAGGGTGTGAAGCTTACCTTTCTTATGTACTTGATACAAAAGTGACAAAAACAAAGATGGAATCTACACCAGTTGTGTACAAATATCCAAATGTATTTCCCGAAGAATTGTTGGGTTTACCACCTATCAGATAAGTTGAGTTTGGTATGGAATTAGTACCGGGGACAACTCTGATATCGATAGCTCCATACCGAATGGCCATGACAGAGTTAAAAGAATTGAAAACTCAGTTGCAAGAGTTGACAGATAAGGGTTTTGCTAGACCGAGTTTCTCCCATTGGGGTGCACTGGTATTATTCATGAAAAAGAAAGATGGCACGATGAGAATGTTTATTGACTACAGACATTGAATAAAGTGACTATAAAGAACAATACCCTCTACTGCGGATTGATAATTTGTTTCATCAGTTAAAAGGGGCAACAGTGTTTTCGAAAATCAACTTGAGATTGGGCTATTACCAGTTGTGAGTTAAAGACTCGGATGTGCTAAAGACTGCATTTAGAACAAGGTATGGACACAACGAATTTCTTGTTATGTTTTCAGATTAACAAATACACCTGCTATTTTTATGGACCTGATGAACAGGATATTCAGGCTGTATTTAGATAGATTTGTAGCTGTGTTTATTGATGATATCTTGATCTACTCTCATAATGAATCTGAGCATGCTAAACATTTTAGAATCATGCTACAAATTTTGAGAGATAAATAGTTGTTTGCAAAGTTTATCACATGTGAATTTTGGCTAAAAGAGGTTAGTTTTCTGGGACATATAGTTTTGGCTGCGGGTATCCGAGTAGACCCGAGCAAAATTTCTGCAATTATAGATTGGAAGTCTCTGAAAAATGTAGCTGGAGTCCGTAGTTTTCTGAGACTAGCTGGATATTATAGACGATTTGTGAAAGGTTTCTCGATGATTGCGACTCCGATGACAAGATTGCTTCAAAAATATGTTAAATTCGAGTGGTCAGAGAAATGTCAACAGAGCTTTGAGCAGTTTTAGTTCAGCCTAAGTTGGATAAAGAATTTGTAGTTTTCAGTGATGCATCGTTAAATGCCCTGGGTTGTGTTTTGATGTAGCAAAGCAAAGTTGTAGCTTATGCCTTGAGATAGTTGAAGCCTCACGAAAAGAATTATCCGACGCACGATCTAGAATTGGTCGTGATAGTGTTTGCATTGAAAATTTGTCGCCACTACTTGTTTGGTGAGAAATGTCATATTTATACCGACCACAAAAGTTTGAAATATCTGATGACTCAGAGAGATTTGAACTTGCGACAGTGAAGATGGTTAGAATTGCTAAAAGACTATGGATTGGTAATTGACTATCATCCGAAAAAAGCAAATGTAGTTACTGATGCATTAAGCCGAAAGTCCTTATTTGCTTTACGTTCTTTGAACACACAATTAGCATTGGTTGACGATGGTTCAATAATAGCTGGGTTGAAAGCGAGACCGTTATTTTTACAGCAGATTTGTGAGGCTAAAAAATTTGATAATGAATTGCAAGCAAAACGAGCTTAGTGTGAATCGACTTCTAATTCAGAGTTTTGGATAGGGCCTGATGACTGTTTAATGTTTCGTGATAGAATATGTGTACCAAGAAATTCTGAGCTTATTCAAAAAATTCTAAATGAAGCACACAGTAGTTGTTTATCAGTGTATCCAGGAAGCACGAAAATGTATAACTATTTGAAACAACATTATTGGTGGCATGGCATGAAATGAGATATCTCAGAATTTGTTTTAAAATGTTTGATTTGACAGCACGTTAAAGCTGAACATCAAGTGCCGTCCGGTTTATTACAACCTATTATGGTTCTTGAATGGAAGTGGGGTTGAGTAACAAAGGATTTTGTATCGGGTTTGCCTTTATCTCCAAAAAAGAAAGATGCAATCTGGGTTCTTGTTGATAGATTGACGAAACCAGCTCATTTTATTCTGGTAAGTACATATTTCTCGCTTAATAAATTGGCTAAGTTGTATATCTCAGAGATTGTTCGATTGCACGGAGTGCCTCGATCTACTGTTTTGGATAAGGATCCAAGATTCACTTCACGATTTTGGAAGAAATTACAAGAAGCTTTAGGTACAAAGCTGCATTTTAGTACCGCGTTTCACCCGCAAATGGATGGTCAATCTAAATGAGTTATTTAAATACTTGAGGATATGTTGAGATGTTGCATTCTTGAGTTTGAGGGTAGCTGGGAGAAATACCTACCGTTGATTGAGTTTGCTTACAATAATAGCTTTCAATCGAGTATTAAAATGACACCGTATGAAGCTCTATACGGTCGTAAATGTCGAACACCGTTGTACTGGACTAAGCTTAGCGAGAGTAAGATTCACGGGGTTCATTTGATCAGAGAGACGGAAGAAAAAGTAAAAGTAATTCGTGATAGTTTGAAAGTAGCTTCGGATCAACAGAAATCATATGCAGACTTGAAACGAAAAGATATTGAGTTTTAGATCGATGATAAAGTATTCTTGAAAGTGTCACCGTGGAAAAAGATATTGCGATTTGGTCGAAAAGGGAAATTGAGTCCGCAATTCATCAGACTGTATGAAATTATGGAGCAAATTGGGCCAGTTGATTATCGACTATCTTTACCGTCTGAGTTAGAGAAAATACATAATGTGTTTCATGTGTCGATACTTCGATGATACTGATCCGACCCTTCATACGTCATTTCCCCGACCGAGGTTGAAATTCAACCAGATTTATCGTACAATGAAAAATCGATTCAAATTTTAGCTCGTGAGATTAAAGAGTTGAGAAATAAAAGAATAGCCTTAGTGAAAGTCTTGTGGCATCAGCACAGGGTTTAAGAAGCTACGTAGGAACCCGAAGATGCTATGAGAAAACAATACCCTAACCTATTCAATGGTAAGATTTTCGAGGACGAAAATCCTTAAAGGGGAAGAGTTGTAACAACCCGATTTTAGCTAAATCAGAATAGTGGTTTCGAAATCACAAATCTAATCTTGAAAAATTACTTTAATATTATTTTTGGTGTTTACTGCATGATAGCATGTATGTGTAAAATTTCATGAGCTAATTTTATCGTTTAATAGCCTAATTTGAGAAAAAGGACTAAATCGCGTAAAATGCAAAAGTTGCATTCTACTAGTTAAAGTTGTCTAATTGCTATGATTTATTAAACCAAAGGTCCTTATGATGATATTAGACCATTGGTAATGTAAGTGGACTATTATGGACAACCATTATATGTTTTTAATGTTTATTCATTAAGGTTATAATGGTAAATTAGTTAATAATGTTATTATTAATAAAACAAAAGAAACTTTGTTCATATATCATCATCTTTAACCGAAAATTAGAAGAAGATTAAGCCATGGGAGAACATTTAGGGTTCGACACTCATTTAGCTTGATTAAGTGATAAACATGTTCATTTGCATATTTTTTGTGTTTAATTTGGTTTATTGTTGAATTGAACCCTGCTAATTAAGTGCTTTTATGAACTAATCTTGTCAGGGATGCAATCAGTCAAAAACAAACTAAAAAGGGTCAAATTGAAAGACAATCATTAAATTGGGGCCAAATTTAAGAGATGGAGAAATCCAAGAAGTTATCACATTTTGTTTACTTTGTAAAAAGCCAAAAATAGGAAGATATTATTTTATTTTTATTTTCATTTTATTTTATTTTATTTTATTAAATTATTTAGGTTATTTTTAGTAAACCCCATATATGTAAATAGGGGTATTTTATTCTTTGAAAATCATCCAATATTTTGTATTCCTACTTCTATTTGGAATTGAAATTCTCTCTTTTTTTTTCCTTTTTCAAATTGGCGTGAAGCATTCTGTCAGTTTTCATTTGGTTTTGTCTCTTTTATAAAATTGGGCTAATTGCTTTCCAAGTGCTTTTCATTTCCAATTCCCATCACCTTTCATACATATCCAATCATCTTCCACAACTTTCAAGCATGAATAAATTCATGTTTAACTGAATTTTGTCTTAGCTTTAGGCCGGTGTTCTTTTCGGTCGGGAATCGTGAGATATGAATTCGTGCTAAAATTCGTCCAATTGGTATTCATTCTTTTCCTAAGTATCAGGATTGACAACTTATCCCTTAAGGATAACTCGATTACAAGTCAAAAATTGCACGTTGGGTTGGAATCGTGTTAGTTGACAATTGGAGAAACGAGTCGGTCGTGCTGTATTCAGATCTCTGAGAACAAATCGAGGAAGAGGTGATCGGATTTAAACGACCCACGTGGTTGAGGCCATTAATTCGAGTTGGGTTCTTCAAAATACAAGGCTGCCAGAATCTTGATTCGGGAACACATGTATCTCAATTAGATAATTAGTATGGGTTGGTCTGCAGGTCGTACCGGAACCAGCTACGGGCGGAAAAATTGGTGGTTAGGACGTTCTTAACTGCTATAACCAGCTTATCATTTGGAAGAGAAGAAAAATTTTCAAGGATCGGTTCTTGATACGAAATTTATGGAGTCTAGGCTAAGGCTTATTTTATCCGTTGCAAAATTATGAATTTATTTTCTAATTTATTTAATTTATGTTGTTTCAATTATCTAGTTTCTAAACATTTCAAAAACCCCTGATTTACTTTTATTTTTATTCTTTTTGCAGGTACGATTAGAGTCGTGGGCATGACCATTGGCACGACCTGCGACACGACAAACAATCTGATCATAAGCTATACACGGAAGTAGATTATAGCATCCAATCCTTGTGGACTCGACCTTAATACCACTCTTACTACTAACAAGAGTTATTTTGTAGGAATTATATTTGGTGGTTTCAACACCCATCAAATTTTGGCGCCGTTGCCGGGGATTGGAGATATTCTTCTAATTTTTGTTTGTTTTCCTTATGACCAGATCAGAACCGACAACTTTAGAGTTTGAACCAAAACTTGAGAAATTGGCCCGACAACTACGGAAAGAAGCCAATAAACGCGGTAAACGGCCAAATCTCAGTTTCGAAACTATATCGTATACCGAAAAATTTTTCTCGTTTGACGAACCAAATAAGATGGCTGAACAGACGATACGCCAACTCGCTGCGGCACCAGATGAACAACAACCTTTATGTCTAACCTATCCGGTGGGAGGAACATCGTTCGATTTAAAATCTAGTTTTATTCATCTATTACCCACTTTCCGTGGATTACAGAATGAAAACTCGCATACCCACCTTAAAGAATTCCATATGGTGTGCACAAGCATGAAGCCTCAGGGAGTAATCGAAGACCAAATTAAACTTTGTGCTTTTCCTTTCTTACTAGCCGACTCTGCTATAGAGTGGCTATTTTATTTACCTTCAGGATCTGTCAACACATGGTCTGACATGTCTCGTGTGTTTCTTGACATGTTCTTCCCTGCAGCCTGAGCAGCCGAACTAAGGAGGGACATTGTGGGAATCTATCAAAAAGACGCTAAGTTGCTTTACGATTACTGGAAGCAATATAAAAAGTTGTGTGCAAGTTGCCCACAACATGGACTGACTGAACAGTCACTCTTGCAGTATTTTTATGAGGGATTACTCCCGATGGTAATGAAGATGATAGATGCTACAAGTGAGGGGCACTCGTTAATATGACGCCCCAAAGAGCGAGAGAGTTGATTTCAACAATGGCTGCTAACTCTCAACAATTCCAACTGGTCACAGAACCCACAAGACGGGTTCATAGGTTAAGTTCTTTATATCTAGAAGATAAAATTGATAAGCTAACTAATGTTGTTCAAACTTTGCTTACAGATAAAACGAGCCCAGCACGGTTGTGTGGAATTTGCGCTAAGCCAGACCACCCGATGGACTTTTGTCCGATTTTACATAAAGATTCGACAGAAGCGAATACAGTTGGGAACTTTCCAGGACCGCCTCAAAGACGATATGACCCCTACTCAAACTTGTATAATGTGCAGTGGAAAGATCACTCGAATCTCAGTTATAGGACGAACCCACGATTCAATCAACCTTTTCAACAAAGGCCACCGCAGAATCATCAGATACCACCCCCAAAGTTGTCTTTGGAAGCCATAGTGGAAAGGCTAGTCAACAGTATTGAGAAATACCAACAAAAAATTGACATGCATTTGCAAGAGTTGGACAAGCAAGTGAGCAAACTCGCGCTATTGGTTAGTTGTTTGGAGTCCCAAGATAAGCTGCCATCCCAAACTGAGCCAAACCCTCGACACAATGCAAGCTCTATGACACTAAGGAGTGGGAAGATTTTGGAGCCTATACCTGATACGGGTCGCGGCCACGACATTAGTCGTGCCCATGACACTAGTCAAGGTAGAGAGAAACTTTACTTAGAGGCTCCAGTAGAGTTGGCACCACAAAAGTCATTTGCAGTACTGTCGAAACCATTTTTTAAAGGGAGTTTTGAAAAACGGGTTCGACTTTTTGAAAAATGAAAATGGGAGTCGCCACCAATCTTTTAAAGCGCGATTGGATCACTATATAAATGTTTTGGTCTATGAAATTATGAGAAATAGGTTAGGGAGTTGGTTACGTATGAGGAAGGATTAGCACCCTCGTAACGCCCAAAATTGGTACCCAAATGAGTAATTTTGTCTTAATGTCAGAAATTTGAAAGAAATTAAAAAAAATGATATTTCCTTAAAACCGTGATGTTTTAAGAAAAGAATCAAGATTCATTCGTTTTAAAAGAGTACAAACATCACATCCAGCATGATTGGACATGATATCTTTAATATTTCGTAACTAAAATCATCTCGCGATTTGTAAAACTTATTTAAAAGGAAATTTTTAGATAATTAGACAAACGAGAAATTGCAATCCAGAATGTTAGGGAACTATTTCTCGAATTTCTAAGTATTCAAAACATTGCCTTGCTCTTTTTAAAAGTTCCTTTTTAATTAAATAAGATATGACTTTTGGTTTAAAAAATGATATGTTTTACATATTATAAGAAATTAAAATAACCTAATTTCAATATATATATGCTTTATCATTTCATGCAAATATATTAAAGGTGACCAACAAGTATCTAAATTATCTAATATGCTATTATTTTATGCTTGGTCATAAATAGCATTATTACATACAAAGTACATGGAATATAGTGAATTCAATAGTATAAATTGTATAACACATACATAACAACATTTCATGCAAACATGTCTAAATTATCATAACTATCTAATTTTATGTGAATATAAAAAGCAAGAACAAAATGATATATAAAATTTAACATATTAGACAATATCAAATAAAAGGAATCTAAAATAAATAAGCTATTAAATGTATAAAATATAAAAAAAAGGCTATTTAGAATAATAAAAAATGATAAAAGAGAACCCTTTTTAAAATGAAAAATACATATATGTAGATTATATTTTAAAGCATAATAACTTAGTATATAAGAAAAATAATGTACTAGATATTGCTATATTTTTTAAAAAAGATGAAGAATGTATTAATAAGTAATAATGTATACTTTGTAATAGAATAAAGGTAATATAAAGAAATATAATGTATAATATAATTTAAAACTAAAAATATATAATAATATAATTCATATAGCAATAATAATATATGTAATAAAATATATGATATAATCTAAAGAATATATAAGATAATAATAATCTAATAAGTATTTTCATATAAATATGTAACAAAATAATTAATACATATTAGGGAAAAATACATAGTATATACTAAATTTATAAATAAAAATATACAATAATATAAATAATATAACTAATAATATATGAAATAATATGTACTAAAAACAATAATATAAATATAAATAATATATAATTAATATATGATAAAGATTAAAATGTATAATAATATAATAGATAAATATAGTGAAATAAATAATATATATATATAGAATTTATAAAAAACACATATAATAATATAATATACATAAATTAAAAATTTATTCATAATTAACATTAAAAGCACATATATTCTTTTTTAGAAACATTTTAATTAATATAATGTAAATAGTATATATGCCATATAAAATGATATAATAATACATAATGTATTTTCCTATTTAATAATAATATAACATACAATTTTAATTTAAAATATTAATATATACTAAATAAATAATAAAATTTTAAATAAATAAATTTATAAGTAAAGGGACTGAAATTTAAAGTAATTGGAAATTTTGGGTTAATTTAAAAATAATATAATTTAAGCTTATTTGGAAATCGGATTAAAACAAGGGACTTATTGGGCAATTTACCCTAATCCCAAAACGATTTGTTTCCGAAAATAATTTTAAAATTACCGAGAGGACCAAATTGAATTAGAATTAGAATACTAGGGCTAAATTTAAAAAAAATAGAATGAAATTATAAAGATTAAAACTGTGAGAGGACCGATTGGGCAATTAACCCACTTTACAAAAACGCGCGGATCCTGCCCGAGTAATCGGGTCAACACGTGGATCTTAGCCCAAACGGTGCCGTTTTAGTGCTTATCAGACTAAGCAAAACGACACAATTCTAAGTATACTATTTAAGTTAGTTTTTAGCCCCACAAACCTCATTTTAGCAACTATTTAAAAAAAATCGAAAACTCTCTGAAAGAGAGAAGAGAGCAGTCCTCCGGGCTCCGACCCCTGCCCTACCAGGCCCCTGTCATCGGACCCACGCACCCACGCACCTCCGCTAACTCCGCCCTATACGGCGGTCCAAATACGAAACGTTTCGTTTTACAAAAAAAAGGGTAACTTTCTTGTTTTTTAGTCCTTTATTTGCATATACTTGGTAATAAAAAAAATGAATCACCTTTTCTTTCAATTGACTGCTGGTATTGTAAGCTTGTATAAGACAGTGTTCTCTTTTTATTGACTGTGTTTATATCTCTCAAAAAAACCGTCCTTTACAAATTAAAAAGTAAGGCTTTTATAGCCCTTTGTAAGTGATTTACAATCTGAGAAAGAAATCTTTGATTTCTTTCCATATTTTGCTCCTATTTTCTACTGTTGTTCTTTCCATTTTGCAGATGTCTAGTGAGGAAATCAGTGGGCCAGGATGATTAGGCCCTGATGACGACGGTGCTGGCACTGATCTGCGTTCATTCAGCTTCAACTACAGCAAGATTTGAGGCCTGCAATCACGGCGTCGATGGGGGTAGATGGAACGACGCATTGATTATGGTGCTTATCTTCTGGAGCCTTCCATTTGCGGGGCCTAGGGTTTCTGAAACCCTAGGGCTTTTCGTGTTCTGTTAACATTTGGGCTTCTTGGGCCCCGGGTGTAATGGGTCTGTTGGGTTTAGGCTAATTGGGTTTTAACTTTTTGGGCTCTGTAAAAGGACTGTTTAATAAATAAACATTTATTTTTTATTTTTTGTTTTCAATTTTAAAGCCTGGGAAAATTTTGGTTATTACAGCTGCCCCTCTTTGCTCATTGCTATGTAATAGGAATCAAGCAAAGATTATAAAGGACCAAATTTGCCCGGTCTGGCCCAGTCTTTAAGATTTTTTCCTTGAATAATCTTCAACCTATCTGCTCCCTGCAACCTCAGGAATGCCATGTTAATATCTTCGATCTGCTTCTTGAAAACTCAGGAACATCGATTTGTTATTTTCAATCTGCTCCCCGTCTAATACGGAGATGCCAAATCTACTATCTTCAATTTACTTCAATGAAAGTCAGATCCGCTATATATCTGCTATCCGTTGAAATGGATATGCCAGATTTGTTATCTTGGATCTACTTTGGTGTGAGGACATCCGAGAGTCAAATCTGCTATGTCCTCGATTTGTTCCTTGTAAACACAAGAATGCCAAATCATCTTGGATCTACTTCAGTATAAACATCTGAAGGTTAGAACTGCTATGTGTCTGCCCTCCGTCGAATATGGAGACCCCAAACTTCGATTTGTTCTCTGACAATACAGAGATGCCAAATCATCTTAGATTTGCTTCAGCGTAAACACGTGAAAGCCAAATCAACTATGTCTTCGATTTGTTCCTTGTAAGCACAAGAATGCCAAATCATCTTGGATCTTGTTTCAGTGGAATTATCTGAAGGTGAGATCTGCTATGTATCTGCTCCCCGTTGAAGTGGAGATGCCAGACTTCAATTTGTTCTCTGACAATATAGAGAGATGCCAAATCATCTTAGATTTGCTTCATCGTAAACACGTGAAAGCCAAATCAGCTATGTCTTCGATTTGGTCCTTGTAAGCACAAGGATGCCAAATCACCTTGGATCTTGCTTTAGTATAAACATCTGAAGGCCAAATCTGCTATGTGTCTGCTCTCTGTCGAATATGGAGACGCGAGGCTTTGATTTGTTCTCTGACAATACAAAGATGCCAAATTATCTTAGATTTGCTTCATCGTAAACACGTGAAAGCCAAATCAGTTATGTCTTCGATTTGTTCCTTGTAAGCACAAGGATGCCAAACCATCTTGGATCTTGCTTCAGTATAAACATCTGAAGGCCAGATCTGCTATGCTGTGGCCTATTACCCTACTGCTTAGGGGATTAAGGCACGTCATCTTTGATAACCTGTAGAATGATTATGCCTGATAATTAGGATGCTATGATCGAAGTATGTCGAATGTTCCTAATTAAACATGTTATGATGCAAAATGTTGTAAATATGACCCCTATCCTAGACGTCATCACTCGTTCCTTCTTTTGTTTTTTTTTTAAAGTATCATTCTTGTTCAGCCTGTAGGCCTGTTCCTTTCCTCCAATGCTACGATCCACTGAGGATGTTTGTAAGACAATCTTTTCTTAAAATTGAATCGTTGGTTTTGTCCATTTTCCCTTTTAGACTGGAAAGAAAAAATCCCTCGAGTTCCTTCATCCCTTACTTACGTGAATTTCTCAAACAATTGTCCTGTTTTAGTTTCTTGTATTATCTAGAAATTCCAGAGTAATGCGCAAAACTTCACTTGTGAACATATTTAGTTCATCTATCATTATTTCAATGCAACATGGAAGATGAACAAATCTTTAAGAATAATTGGATTTAAATGAATTATCCAAAAAGATACAAAGGAGATTAATCTGAAAGCCTATCTTTAAGAAGAAATAGAATCTAAAGATAGCAAACAGGATAAAAGTTATATGCCCCAGATATCACCACTCAAGTGTCTATACACCAGCTCCATGAAGTCTTTCTTGAGTTCAACATGTGCTTAAAAGATCCAAAGTATTTTGTTGATGCCCCAATTTGCAACGTGCTTCGCTCTTTATTGGATCAAATATAGCAAGATCATTGTGTACTCTTCAAAATTTGAGCCACCCTTTCGGGTTTTCAACTCAAAACCCCTTTGGTCACAAGGTGCCCTTTGCGGGTTTTCACCTTGGCCTCTCTGTTTTTTTTTTTTAAATCTAAAGGTGCCCTTTGCGAGTTTTCACCTTGGATTCTCTTCTCCTTTAGACAAAGTATTTTTTAACTGAGTCTGAGTTCACTGGGTTGGGTAAACTTTTCCCATCCATTTCTGTGAAGATCAATGCACCACCAAAGAAGGCTTTCTTCACGACATACGGCCCCTCCCAATTCGACATCCATTTCCCCCTAAAGTCCTTTTGAATGGGAAGGATCTTTTTCAGTACAAGGTCTCCCTCGTGGAACTTTCTGGGTCAAACTTTCTTGTCATAAGCTCTCATCATTCGCCTCTGATACATCTGACCATGTCGAATGGCTCGTAGCCTATTTTCCTCAATCAAGTTCAACTGGTCATATCGGGATTGAACCCATTCAGCTTCATCTAACCTTATCTCTGTCAAAATTTGAAGAGAAGGTATTTCTACTTCAATAGGTAACACTGCTTCCATCCCATAAACTAACGAGAATAGGGTTGCCCCAGTAGAGGTTATGAAAGATGTTCGATAGGCCAGGAGTGCAAATGGTAATTTCTCATGCCAATCTCTATAAGTCTCAGTCATTTTCCCCACTATTTTGTTAATGTTCTTATTGGCAGCTTCTACTGCCCCATTCATTTTTGGACGATGGGGAGAAGAATTGTGATGCTTGATCTTGAACTGGTCGCAAACATTTGCTATCGTTTTGTTGTTCAAGTTCGATGCATTGTCGGATATGATCTTCTCAGGCATTCCATACTGACAAATGATCTCCTTCTTTAAGAATCGACTTACAGCTGACTTAGTAACATTCGCATAAAAGGCGGCTCTACCCATTTTGTAAAGTAGTCAATTACCACGAAGATAAACTGATGTCTATTCGAAGCTTTCGGTGATATTGGTCCAATAACATCCATGCCCCACATGGACAAGGGCTATGGATAAGTCATAACATGCAAAGGTAAAGGTGGTACATGAATTTTGTCCATAAATCTGACACTTATGGCAGTTCTTGGTATAGTTGATACAGTCCCCTTCCATCGTGGCCCAATAATAGCCAAACCTCATTATTTGCCTTGCCATCGTGAACCCATTTGCATGCGTCCCACATACCCCTTCATGAACTTCTTCTAAAATTAGCTTAGCTTCCACAGCATCGACACATCTCAAAAGTACTTGGTCTTTCCTTCTCTTGTACAGGATATCCCCGTCCAAGACATAGTCACAAGCTAACCTTCTCAAAGTTTGTTTATCATTTTCATTGGCCTGTTCAGGGTATTTACGATCCCTCACATATCGTAATATATCCTGATACCAAGGGTTATCATCCTTTTCTTCATTCTCAATGTTGCAACAATGAGCGGGAGCCTCGTAGACACTCATTTGAATTGGTCTCATCTATTCTTCTTTATTCGCCTTAATCATTGAAGCCAAGGTTGCTAAAGCATCTGCCATCTGATTTTCGTCTCGTATGAGATAATTAAAGGTGATGTCATCAAACTCCTTAAGTAACCCCAAAACTACCTTTCGATAATTGATCAATTTAGGGTCCCTTGTCTCCCATTCATCTCTAAGCTGATAAATTACCAACGCAGAATCTCCATATACTTTTAAGGTTTTTATACCTCGCTCTATAGCTGCTTGAAGTCCCATGATGCATGCTTCATACTCAGCCATATTGTTCGTGCAATCAAAGTCCAACTTGCACGTGAAAGGGTAATGATCGCCATTCGGGGATACCAAGATTGCCCCAATTCCATTTCCAACTGCATTAGAAGCCCCATCAAAATTGAGCTTCCAAGAAGAATCTTCAGTCGTTGCTATACACATCAACTCCTCATTTGGAAAATCAAAGTTCAATGGTTCATAATCCTCTAGAGCCCTACTAGCCAAGAAATCTGCTACCGCACTTCCTTTTATAGCCTTCTGACTTATGTAGACTATATCAAACTCTGAAAGCAAAATTTACCATCTTGCCATTCTTCCATTCAGAGCCGTTGATTCCATCATGTATTTCAATGGATCAAGCTTTGAGATGAGCCAAGTGGTATGGTATATCATGTACTGTCTTAATCTCCGAGTTGTCCAAACCAGCGCACAACACAACTTTTCAATCGGTGGATATCTCATCTCACAGTTGTGAATTTCTTACTGAGATAATAAATTGCCTTCTCCTTTTTCCCTGACTCGTCATGCTGGCCAAGCACACATCTCATAGAATTACTAAACACTAACAAGTACAGTATTAACAGTTTATCTGGGCTAGGTGGAGATAATATCAAAGCATTCAACAAATACTACTTGACCTTTTCAAAAGCATTCTGGCATTCCTTATCCCAAGTACCTTGATTGTGCTTTTTGAGGAGGCGAAAGATAGGATCACATTTCTCGGTTAGTTGTGAAATGAATCGAGTGATGTAATTCAACCTTCCTAGGAATCCTCGAACTTCCTTCTAAGTACGTGGTGGAGGTAACTCTCATATGGCTCTGACCTTGTCTGAGTCGACTTCAATTCCCTTTTCACTAACTACGAAGCCTAATAACTTTCCCGATCTGGCTCCAAAGGTACACTTTGCTGGATTGAGCTTCAACTGAAATTTTCTCAACCTCAAGAACAATCTTCTCAAGACCTCAATGTGCTCTTTTTCTGTATGCGACTTGGCAATCATATCATCAACGTATACCTCAATATCCTAATGCATCATGTCGTGGAATAAGTTTACCATGGCCCGTTGGTATGTTACCCTTGCATTCTTCAGTCCAAACGGCATTACTTTGTAGCAAAAGGTACCCCATAAGGTTATGAAGGTGGTTTTATCCATGTCCTCTGGATGCATCTTTATCTGATTGTATCCTGAGAAACCATCCATGAAGGAAAACAACGAATATCTTGCTGTGTTGTCCACCAAAGTGTCTATGTATGGTAGAGGGAAATTATCTTTGGGGCTAGATTTATTTAAATCTCTGTAATCAACACACATTCGTACCTTCCCGTCTTTTTTAGGAACTGGTACAATGTTAGCTACCCATTCGGAGTATTTCACTTCTTGCAAGAATCCTGCATCGAACTGCTTCTTGACTTCATTCTTGATTTTCAAAACAATATCTGGCCTCATTCTCCACAACTTCTGTTGGACCGGCTTACAATCCTGTCTTATCGAAAGACGATGTACTACAATGTCAGTACTCAACCTGGGCATATCCTGATATGACCAGGTGAAGATATCCTTGAACTCTCGAAGTAACTCAATCAGACCATGCCTTGTGTTCTCGGTAATCAGTGTTCCAATTTTCAACTCCTTCTCTTCCTCTAGGGCTATATTCTCTATTGCATCTTTCTCATGAGGCATGATTTATTTCTCCTCCTTCTTTACCATTCTTAACAGATCAAGAGATATGTCATAATCTTGAACATCTTCAAAATCCTGAGGTTCCTCTAAACACATGTCTTGCTCGCAAGAGAAATTAGGAGTTGCAGTATCAGTGCTCATATCATTGATATTTAGGGATCTGAGAAGTATAAAGAATGTACAAAGAATGAACGAATTTAAGAATAATTATTTATGTACTATGAATGAAAGAATAAGAATTGTCAAAATTTGATGGAATATTGATTGATAAAAATGAAGCAATACTCGTTTGAATTAATAAAAGTTATGTCTTATTAAAAAAATGATAAATGATCATAAGCCTATTTCACAAATGTAATCTTATTACTCGTAGGCTTTAGAGTAACAAGAATGTTTGAGAATTACTCTGAAAAATTTCTAAAGACTACAGGAAGTTCTTCCGTAGTCCAATTGTTCAGAGAGCTTTCCGATTCGTAAGGGCGAATGCCCTCAAGGTTTCTTTGCTCTGGTCCTTCGTCATGGACAGCATTAATTTGATGACTCTCCTCTTCAAGTAATCCTCTTGATATGAAGGTTTTAGATATAGGAGGGAATGTCATCGATTCCCACCCCACTTCTCTTCCATCTAAACGCGCCCTTCTCCTTTCTTGACGCTTCTCAATGTCCTTCCTCTTTTGCTTATAGTCTGGTTTGAAGCCCAAACCAAAGCGATCCTTTTTCTCAATCATCTTTGGGATCTGAATCCCTCCTTACAGATACTTTTCTAAACCTCTTCCTGGTAAGGCTCCCCTTCCTGCCATTATTTGTAGAGCCATCCTTGGCACCGGTAACTCACTTCCTTCTGAAATGAAGGTGGCATTTACAACTCTAAAGAGTGAAAGGAACACTCAATAGATTCTTCATTTTCCTCGACATAGGGGGCCTTGCTAGTGACTGCTGCTATAATGTCCTCCTCCGCATTGATGGTTATTAACCGTCCATCTGTTACTAACTTCAATTTTTGGTGCAACGAGGAAGGTACCGCTCCTGCCGAGTGTATCCTTGGCCTTCCCAATAAAAAATTATAGGAGGGCTTGATATCCATCACCAAGAAATCAACTTCATATGTATTTGGCCCAATTTCCAAAGGGATGTCAATTCGTCCCATCACTTTTCTCTCCATTCCATCGAAGGCTCTTACCATATTGTGACATGTTTTCATATGCGAACTATCAATGGGTAATCTATTCAATGTGGATAATGAAAGGACATTCAAAGCCAACCCGTTTTCAATAAGTACACTTGGAAGCATGTATCCCCTGAACTGAGTAGTGATGTGCAAGGCCTTAGTTGATCCTATGCCCCCAGGTGGGATTTCATCATCATTGAAGTAGATGAAATTGTCCGCGCTAATATTGTTCACCAACCGATCCAGCTTGTTAACGGACATGTCATGGGTGACATATGTCTCGTTAAGCACCTTCATCAATGCTTCCCTATGCGCCTCAGAACTCAGAAGTAGAGCCAATATCGATATATGATGAGCATTTGCATAAGAATCGCTCGACCACACTATACTCGCTATGCTTAAGGAACTTCAAAAATTCCTTAGCCTCCTCCTCTTTTACCGGCTCCTTGACAAGCATTTCAACTTCTTTTTCCTTCTCCACACTAGCATTCTTTGTTTTTATGGACTCCTCTTTGATGCCTACCATATCATACCGCTTCCCACTCCGTGTATGGGAACCCTCAATTTGTCCATCCTTGGACGCACTGGCTACATACTCTTTCTCCGGTAATGACACATGGCAGTTATAACTCTATGGTACCCTTTTGTTATCCTTATAAGGAAAGGATACAGGTTTATGGATTACGACCTTGGGCCTAGTTTGCGCCCCCACTTCATTATTCCCCGGCAAGGAAATAATAATTCTTGGTCGGCTGGTTCCTTCCAACGCACTTATTTCTCTTTTATAAGAGCTACTTTCAAAAATTTGTAGCTCTTTATTATCTATAAAGCCTTGCACCAAGGCTCTGAATTCTTCACAATTTTGGGTCTCATGACCCTCTTTTCCATGGAACTCACAGTAGTTCCCTATTCTTTCTCCACTTTTTCCAGAGGTCAACATACCTCTTTTTATCATCTCCTCTCATATTACTTTCATGGGTGTCTTCACCTTAGCAATATCTTCTTTAATTCTTCCTTCCCTAGTTTCGTCAATGACATTCACTCCTTCATTGCCATGATCTGGTAACAAATTTTCAGCATTAGGGGTACTGTCAAATTTCACAACCCCCATCTTGATAAGCCTCTTTACAGCCTTCTTGAATCCGGTGCAATTTTTAATCAAATGCCCCGGTATTCCCGTATGATATTCACATTTAGCATTTGCATCATACCACTTAGGGTATAATGGTTGTAGCAGTTTTAAGTGAAATGGAGCAATAGTGTGTGCATCGTATAAGCTTTGAGAAAGCTCACGATACGTCACAGGGATAGGCGTGAATTGCATCCTCTCCGAATTCTATCTTGATCTCGATTCCTATCGTTGAGTACTTTGCTGCCCAACCATAGCCACTTTGGGCTGACTAACTGTGACTGCCTTAGAGTTGAAGCTACTTGTATTGTTCACCTCATTCTCTTTTCTCCTTGGGGTCGATCTTTTAGCCGCTTCCCCCTCAATTTTGCCACCTCTTATGGCGTTCTCAATCATCTCTCCTGCCATGACTATGTCCGCAAAAATTTTGGTAGTGCTTCCAATCATGTGAGTAATTAATGGAGCCTTCAGAGTGTTGATGAACAACATGGTAGTCTCCTTCTCCAACAAGGGTGGTTGAACCTGCATGGCCACCTATCTCCATCTCTGTGCATACTGCCTAAAGTTCTCATTAGGCTTTTTCTCCATATTTTGCAGCGTGATCCTATCCGGAGTCATGTCAGTCACATGATTGTATTACTGCATGGAGGCTTGTGCAAGATCCCTCCATGAATTTATGGGGAAGCACCAAGTCTGGGACCAAACTCAAGTCTTTGGCATCAACTCTATGATACCCCTCAGCACTCTCGAAAGCTTTAAATTTCTCCTCCAGCCATCGACAGCGTTCTTCTAAATGTTTTGCGGCTTCGGCTCTCAAATCTTCCTTTTCAGCCATATCCAAATCAAGAATGAGAGGATTGGTAGAGTTATCACCTAAATTGAATCCCGAACCAATTAGGAAATTTATGGGGATCCCAGCATTAACTTGACCCTGTTGAGGCCTTATTGTGACAGACGGCCCTCTAGGAGGTGCCTCAGTTTGTAGTGGCACATGAGGCAGAGTGAAACCCGGAGGATGATCCTCACCCTTCTCAC